>NW_025210588.1:2887-10477 GCF_004010195.1 Chiloscyllium plagiosum
CAAGGGGGGACAGGATCGTGTCAAGGTGTGCAGAGATGGGTTCGGTGGGGCAGGAGCAGGCTGAGACAATGGGACGGCCGGGGCAGTCAGGTTTGTGGAGTTTGGGCGGGAGGTAGAAACGGGCGGTGCGGGGTTGTGGGACTATGAGGTTGGAGGTGGTGGGTAGGATGAGGTTATGAATGGTCTGGGAGATGATGGTTTGGTGGTGGGAGGTGGGGTCATGGTCAAGGGGGCAGTAGGAGGAGGTGTTAGTCTCTGCACTATGTCCTCCAGCCCAGGGGCTGTGAGTCTGCATGGGAAGGATGAGAGTGGGAGACAAGGAGAGAGTGGGACAGCCAGAGACAGGGGGAGTGTTTGATGGGGTTTTGGGGTTGGTGGAGAAAGGAGGGGCTGTTGTCAGAGAGAGATGGAGGAACGGATAGCATGAGACGCAAAGTCTGAGACAGGAGAGAGAAGAGGTCTCCACAGAAAGGATAGTCAGTGAGGCCATTCAGGGGCCAATCCTGAGGATCCTGAACAGCACCAGGATCATTTAATGGGGGAGGGAGGATGATGGGCAGAAAGGACTCCATCTTTGATACAAACCTTCTGTAATTCTGGGACTGGGATCTTGCTGTGCATTAAAACAGTCACAGGCCAGTCAGTCAACCCAGACTCATTTACCTGTGTGAGAAAGTGAGGACTGCAGATGCCTGAGAGTCAGAGTCGCAACGTGTGGAGCTGGGGAAGCACAACAGGTCAGGAAGGAGAGTCAATGGTTCAGGCCTGACCTGCTGTGCTTTTCCAGTACCACACTTTTCCATTCATTTCCCTCTGCCCCAGGGAGTGGGGCTCACAGTAATGTTGGGGGCAGCAAAATATTTGAGTGGGGCACATTTGCTGAGGTAATTACTTGGGAGGGAAGATATTTTGGGAACGGCATAAATTTGGGAGGAGAGTGAAAATGAGGGGCATAGTATTTTTGAGGGGGTTCAAAATTGGGTGAGATCTTTCAGGTCTGAAATAGCGAAAAACAGAAAGGGAAGGTGAGAAAAAGAGAGAGAGAGAGATTGAGAGAGTGGGGATGGAAAAGGGGCATGGGAGAAAGATGGGCAGACAGAGACAGGGAAAGGGAGAGAGTGAGAGAAAGACAGAGTGAGAGAGAGAGACAGAAGGACAGAGAGAGAGGAGGGAGAGAAGGGGGAAGTCAGACTGAGACAAACAGGAGTTAAAACATGAACAGACTGAAGGGGTGACACTCGTTATTCCAGTTGGTTCCAACTCTCTCTCTCAATGTTTTTTCACATTCCCTCTTTCCCGTGCTCCTGGGTTTTGCTTCAGCCTGTCTCTCTCTCTCTCTCTCTCTCTCTCTCTGGTTCTGTCTCTGGGTCTGCGAAATTGCCTTCTCTCTCTCTGGATGGTCAGATGGTCTCTGTCTCTTGTCATACTGGTCTCCTCAGAAGGCCTCCAGAGATTCAAGAAATCAGTCTTCAGATGAACCCTGTTTTTGTTCATTTCTGGATGGTTTTCCGGAACTTCCTATAGTTCTGGCCAATTAGGAGAATCAGTTAATAGTTTGAAGCATTGCCAATCATTTGGATAGCTTGTTGCTGTTAAGTTTCTTTGTGTAGCAGGACCCAGTGCCTTCCTGTCTGGGCCCTCCTTTGATTGGGGGATAAGTTGTTGGGGATAGTCTGTCCAGAATAACTGTTGTCTTTTCCATTATGCTGTGTTTGCACTGTGCCTGGTGTGTGGGTTTTGTGATTTGGGAGATTTACTTGGCCAATAAACCTTGGTTGTCTATCTGCGTTTTAGCCAGGATGTTGTGACATTTCCCCCAACTCATCCACTTGAATGGAAAGAAGCTTATGCAATAAATTACAAACCTAATTTTAAAAGCTGGTTATGCTTGTTGTCAGAGTAGCCAGCTGTCTGGGCAAAAGCCATTGTGCACATTGGTCAAACCGATGGTCTTATGGCTGATAAGTGATATCATAAAATCTTGACAGAACAGAATCAGGCCTTTCAGCCCTTTTAGTCCACAATGACCCTTTGAAGATAATCCAACTCAGACCCACTCCCCCGATGATATTCATGAAACCCTGCATTTCCTATGGCTATTCCAGCTAGCCCAAATATCCCTTGACACAATGGGCAATTTAACATGGCCAATCTGTCGTAATGGCAACTATGGGCAGGAATCAATATTGGCCCAGCCAGGAACACTCAAACACTGCAAATGAATGAACCTAAGGTGATCACCCGGGGAGTTCCATCTACCTTCCAGCCCCTGGTGGTGTGTCCAGGCATTATTCATCATGATCATACCCATCTGTTGCAGCCTGCAATCCTAACCACCGGCATCCCGAGATGCGGTTAGGACCATAGCTTGATGTGAGAGGAGCCGAAATCATGGATTATAGGCTATGGGAATGTCATAGTATGACCTGTTCCTTCACATTTACGTAAGTATGGTCCTTGTCAATGTTCCCTCGATCTCCATAGTAAGTGGGAGGAAATCATGGTAACCCATCCAAATACCTGTTTTATACAACTCCGATAATTTGGACTTCATCCTAACTTTGTCATTTGGGATAACTGGAATCCGTCGCACCAAGCCCAGGTGTCCCACTGAGAGTGTCCTTGCAGCTGTTATTAACCCAGCCCTTGGTGAGCTGCTGTCACTGACAGTGAGAGATGTTGGTGTGTGACTTCTCCTGGAACAAATATTTACGCTGTTTGTCACTAACCCGGAATGGGATTTTCCCTTGGCTGGCCTGCCTGAGCTCCTCCCTCAGCTGTTCCATCATCTCGTTGCCGTAGATACTGCACAGGTTGCGGTTTTACTGCTCACCGTCATTTCTGATTGGACCCTGGATGATCTGGTTAATCGTGTTGGTGTGACCCTCCAGTTTGGTCACTAAGTGATGGTTAGCCTGATTCTCCACTAGTTGTCCCATGGTCTCCTCTGGATTTTCTCTATTCAGTATTTCTCCGGCTCGTTAGAGAGTTGTTGGGTCAGGATCCTGAGTTTATTCTGCAAATTAGACAAGTCAGCGTACTGACCTGTAAAACTCCTGCCCTGTATACCGTGGCTAGATCATTAAGGAGTTCTCTTTTCTTTCATCTGTTAATTACTGTTCTGGGTTTTCCCTCCTATTTCCCTGTCCCTCATCCCATTATCCTGTGGGTCAGTTGGGAACATAATCATTTTAATGGGGCAGGACATCACTCTGGTTACTGTATCCCTGATCATTCATTATGATTAGTGTCAGTTTGTGGTAAACGTTACTGAACAAGGTATTCCTTGTTTAATGACTAGTCCATTGCGAGAACCTGGTGTGTGTGGGACAAGCTGTGGGAGGAGCCTTCACTCCTGGTCTCAGCCCGTTTTTAATTTTGTTCCTGCGGAATTCTTCCGGGTGGGCTTCCTGAGATATTACTGTCTGAACTCTGCTCCTTGTCCGGGCTGTGTGCTCAGCATCTCACAATCATAAACCCGTTCTCAGGGAAACCATACCAATCGCCTGTGATCCCTGAGCTTCTGTAACACAATGTGGAAATCCCTAAAGTCTATTTCCTATTCAGCAATTAATTAGCAGAGGGCCCAAGCCTCATTACAGGGGGCATCTGAGGGGTCGAATCCCAGGTGTCCCTCCTTTCTGAGACATGGGAGACAATGTGTCGGGCCCAGTTTCTCATCGCTAAGAGAGGTGTAGGTCATATCCCCAAAAATCCAGACAAATTGGACCCAGAGTCTCCTTATGAAACTGATGGGGTGGTGGTGGGCAATCCTCTGGTTGTTGTTCTGCAGTTATGTAGCACCTCTGTAGGGTTTGTCTTAACCTGCCCTCGAGCAGTGAGGACCACTGCCTTCATCTCATCTTGGATGCCAGAAATCCTTCACTGCAAGGCCAGGCTGGCTTCCTGCCAAATTCTGCAGGACTGTTTCACATTTGTACCGGCTCGTGTTCGTGTTGCTTTGGATGCTTCTGTATTATGGGATACCTGTTCGTAGAGTCATAGAGTTCTACAGCATGGAGACAGGCTCTTTGGCCCAAACTGGTCTATCCACACTAACCCCGTTTCCCTGCACTTGGCCCATATCCTTCCAATATGTTCCTCTCCATGTATTTGTCCAAGTGCCTTTTAAATGTTATTAAATGTTTCCTCCTCGACCACTTCCACTGGAATTTCATTCTGTATGTGTACCACCCTCTGGGTAAAAGCATTGGCCCTCAGGTTCCCTTTTAATCTTTCCCCTTTCACCTTAAACTGATGCCCTTTTGTCCTCGATTCCCCAAGCCTTGGTTAAAGACTGAGTGAAATCACCCTATCCATGCCTCCCATAATCTTATACACCTCTATAAGGATCCCTCTCAGTCTCCAACACGCTAAAGAAAATGTCCTAGCTTGTCCAACCACTCTTTATAACTGTCTAGCTGAGGTCTGGCAACATCCTTGTAAATTTCTTCTGCACTTTTTCCAGTTTAATAACATCCTGTAAGGTGGGCAAAACTGAATCCTGTACAACTGCAACAGAACTTCCCAACTTCGATATTCCATGCCCTGACTGATGAAGGCCAGTGTGCCAAAAGCCTTGTTCACTGCCCTGTCTCGCTGAGTTCAGAGAACTGTGCTCCTGGAATCCAAGGTCCCTCTGTCCCACTACACTCCTTCAGGCCCGACCATTCATCATGTATTGATTTGACTTTCCAAAATGCAAGATCTCGTACTTGTCTGTATTAAACTCCATTTGCCATTTCTCAGCCCAATTCCCCAGCTGATCAAGGCCCTGTTGCAATTGCTGAGAATCTTCCTCACTTATTTTAGTGTAATCTGAAAACTTTCTTATCATGCTTTAAATATCCTCGTCCAAATTATTGATATGGATAACAAACAGCATTGGGCCTTACACTGACCAGCTCAGTGGCACAATGGCTCAGTAGTTAGCACTGCTGCCTTACAGCACCGTGGATCTGGGTTCAATTTGAACCTCACAGGATGGTCTGTGTGGGTTAGATCCTGTTAGGATTAGGTTTCCTACAGTATGGAAACAGGCCATTTGGCCCAACAAGTCCACACCAACCTGCCGAAGAGTAACCCACCCATAGCCATTCTCCCTACCCAATATTTACCCTTGACGAATGCACCTAGCACTATGGGCAATTTAGCAAGGCCAATTCATCTGACCTGTGCATTTTTGGATTGTGGGAGGAAACCGGAGCACCCAGAGGAAACCCACGCAGACACAGGGAGAATGTGCAAACTTCACACAGACAGTCACCCGAGGCTGTCCTTGGCGCTGTGAGGCAGCAGTGCCAACCACTGAGCCACCATGCCACCCCAACTGAGTTTGTACGTTCTCCCCGTGTCTGCGTGGGTTTCCTCTGGGTACTCCGGTTTCCTCCCACAATCCAAAGGTGTGCAGGTTAGGTAAATTGGCCATGCTCAATTGCCCAAAGTGTTAATGGAATGTGTAAGTAAGTTGCATTAGTCATGGGTAAATGTAGAGTAATACGGACAGGAATGGGTTTGGGTGGAGTAATCTTCAGAGGGCCAGTGAGCTAGTTGGGCCGAAAGGCCTGATTCCACAGTGCAGGGATTCTATGATTCTATGACCGCTGAGGCACACCACTAATCATAGGCCTTCAGTCTGACTGTTACCCTCTGCTTCCTACCATCAAGCCAACTGTGTACCCAGTTTGCCAACCCCACCCTGGATTCCATGTGATCTAACCTTCCAGAGCAAGGTACCATGTGGAACCTTATCAAAGGCCTTACTGAAATCTGTAGAGTCTACATGTACTGTCCTCCCCTTGTCAAACTTCCTGATCACTTCATCAAAGAACATTGACAAATTTGTGAGGCATGGTCTCCCACACACAAGGCTATGCTGACTACTCCCAATCAAATGCTGTATTTCCAAATGCATGTATATCTAATCTCTCAGAATCTTCTCAAGTAACTTACTTACCACGGATGTTAGGTTTACTGCTCTGTAGTTCCCAGGTTTTTCTTTGCAGCCCTTCTCGAATAAGGGCTCCAAAATCCGGGACCTCACCCGTGGCTAATGATGATGCAAAAACATCAGCCAGGGACCCCACAATTTTCTCTCGCCTCTTGCAGTGTTGTTGGATATATTTGGTCGGGACCAGGAGATTTATCCACCTTCATACATTTTAATACATTCAACATTTCCTCTCCTCTGATATGGACTGTCCCCAAGAGATTATCACTAACTTCCGCAAGTTCCCAAGCCTTCATGTCCTTCTCCATGGTCAACACAGAGGAGAAATAACACCTGCGAGTCTGCACATGCATGTCCACATTGGTCCTTGAAGGGTCCTAGTCTCTCTCTCTAGTTATTCTTTTTCCTCTAATATACTTCAAGAATCTCTTTGGATTCACCCAAATCTTCTCAGCCAAGGTCATCTGTCCTCCTGATTTCCTTCTTCAGTAAACTCTTGTATCCCCTATGTATCCCCAGGAATTCCCTTGACCACAGCTGCCTGGACCTGAGCCATGCATGTTTTTTTTTCTGGTTAAAGCCTCAATGTCTCTTATCATCCAGGGTTCCTTATTCCTGCCAACCTTGTTCTCCACACTCACAGGAACGTACAGATCTTGAACTGTAGCTATCCCCCACATTGAAAGAACTTCCACTTGCCAGAGGTCCCTTTGCCTGCAAACTAAATCTCAAACCAACCCCTGCAAGCTGCTGGCTAATTCCGTCAAAATTTGCTTTGCACCAATATAGAACTAGCATCTGTGGAACATTTTATCTTACTCCACAATGATTACAATATTAATAGAACTATGGTCACTAGTTCCAAAGTGCTCCTCCACTGTCACCTCACTCCGAACATTCTGGTTGGGTTGTTTACCTCGTTTTTCGAAGTAACTGGACAACACCATCAGCATCTCAATGCGCACTTGTGAGACTTTATCTCTTCCATGTGAAGAAATGGGACCCAGAAATCACCATTTAATCTGGCTCCCATCAAAATTCCCAGGAACCGTACTGCCCTGGTTATCAGTGTGCCCAGCTAACTACAGCAAGGCTTAGATTCAAAGGATTCAAAGTGAATCTTCACTGAAACTGTTCTCATCAAAATATCCCGGATTAGGTTGAGAATGGAAATTAGATCTGGAGGAAAGCTTCCTTGAAGTGCCTCCATCTAACACTCTCTGGAGATTGACAACATACATTCTTCTCTCAATGTTGTCACAGACAAATACGCAAAGGACAGGCTTAAATGATAATACCTCCATCTCTCTGACCTGATGTGGGAGAGATGGGTCAGGAGGGGGTGATTACTGTGTTGGGTAGGGACCAATCAGGGAGGGGATGATTACACTGTTGGGTAGGGACCAGTTAAGGAGGGCCAGATTAAAGAGTTGGGTAGGGATCATTCAGGGGAGGGGTGAGTGCAGTGTTGGGTAGGGATCAGTCAGGGAGGGGGTGAGTGCAGTGTTGGATAGGGATCAGTCAGGATGGGGGTGATTGCAGTGTTGGATAGGGATCAGTCAGAGAGGGGTGAGAGGAGTGTTTTGTGGGGATCAGTCAGGGAGGGGGAGATTGCAGTGTTGGGTAGGGATGGGTCAGGG
>NW_025210588.1:16498-19998 GCF_004010195.1 Chiloscyllium plagiosum
AGGTTTTGCAATTTCTGTGGTGGCAGGGGAAGGTGCCAGGAGGGGAGGGTGTGTTATTGGGGGGGCGTGGACCTGACCAGGTGGTCACAAAGGGAACGGTCTTTGTGGACAGCAGATAGAGGTGGGGAGGGGAAAATATCCTTGATGGTGGGGTCAGTTTGTAGGTGGCGAAAATGCCAGAGAATATCCACTACATTGATGATTGCATCAGTGCCATCTCGTGCTCCCACGAGGCGGTTGAGCAGTTCACCAATTTCGGCAACACATTCCACCCCAACCTTAAATTCACATCCCAAAGGAACCTTCCACATCCATCAATGTTTCACCTGCACTTCCACAAATGTCATTTATTGCATCCATTTCTCCCGATGCGGTCTCCTTTACATTGAGGAGACTGGACGCCTTCTCGCGGACCGTTTCAGGGATCATCTCCAGGACATCTGCACCAATCAACCACACTGCTCCGTGGCCAAACATTTCAATTCCCTCTTGCACTCTGCCGAGGACACACAGATCCTGGGCCTCCTCCACCGCCGCTCCCTCACCACCCGATGCCTAGAGGAAGAACGTCTCATCTTCTGCCTTGGAACCCTTCAACTCCAGGACATTAATGTGGACTTTACCAGTTTCCTCATTTCCCCTCCCTGACCTTACCCCAGTTCCAAACTTCCAGCTCAGCACCATCCTCAAGACCTGTCCCACCTGACAATCTTCCTTCCCACCTATCCGCTCCACCTTCCTCTCCGACCTATCACCTTTACCCTTTCCTCCATCCACCTATTGCACTCCCAGCTACCTTCTCCCAGCCCCACCCCCTCCCATTTACCTCTCCACCCCCGAGGCTTCCAGCCTCATTCCTCATGAAGGGCTCCTGCCCGAAATGTCGATTTTCCTGCTCCTCGAATGCTGCCTGACCTGCTGTGCATTTTCAGCACCACTCTAATCTCCAGCATCTGCAGTCCTCACTTTCACCCTGCTGTCAGGAGTAACCATTTTATGCATGCTTTTATTAACCATAAAATGGCTTCTCAATGCAAAGTAACATGACAAAATGGCTTCAGGCTGCAAATTAACACTGTGTTTAAAACAGCTTCTCACCTTGCTAAAAGCTGAATTCCTGAAGAGATAATGTGTAGTAAACAACTTTGTTTTCCAGAAAATATCATTGGGTTAACCTGCTGTCCATTCTGTCATTTTATTACATTTTACTGGATTCACTCTGCAATTAAGACTGTACTATATCTTAAGAAACATAAAAAATGCCTTTGTTCCAAGTGAAATTGCACAGTTTCTCCAAGGAACACAGAAGCTTTTAACCTCTGTGTAGTTGGACAAACCTGTGCCGGCATTGTGATAAACTGCGAAATCTTGCTGAAGCAGCCTCTATTCCCGTTGATTGTTTGACTGATCGTGGAATCAAGAGACCCCTTCCCGGGGGTCGAGATCTTCAGACACAGGTACCACTGTATCTATTGTTGGGGAGCAAAACCTTTAGGAAAGCCCAATTGTGCATATTGTCTTTAAGCGTGAAAGCACCAAGGCTAAATTTGCTACATACAATGGGGAGCCCTTACATAACATTGGAGCCACTGTAACACCAGTTACACACAGGCAACACAGTCTGACTCCTCTTAATCATGGTTCAAGGTTGGGAAAGGATTAGCTACAGAAAATCTGCCTGGATTGGCAACAGATCTTTAAAATGGGTCCTGACAATCTATATGAAGTCATTCGGAAGTACCCCAAATTATTTCCAAGAGGACCTCACAAAGATAAAAGGCACCACTGCAAAAATTATGTAGACCCAAAGACCTGACCTACATACTTCAAGGCATGGCCACTCCCTTATGACTATGTATAAAGGTACAGGCTAAATTGGAAATTCCAGGAGAATTGGGCGTCACACACCCAGTACAATTTGTTGAATGGGTCGCACCAATAATTCTAGTCGTAAAATCTGCCGACCCTTGCTCAGTCTCTGTGGGCATTATGTATTGACAACCAACGGATTTTCTCCCTGAGACAGACACCCTATGCCACACATAGAAGACTTGTATGAAAAGTTGACCGGATGTTACATATTTTTTAAATTGAACATGAGCCATACCTATCTCCAATTGGAGCTTAAGGAATCATTCAGGCATCCTATAAATGCTCACAAAGGACTGTATGAGTACAGTCACTTGCCAACTGGGGTACCTTCAGCTGCTGCCATCTTTCAAAGGGTAATAGAGAACATCCTCCAAGGGATGCCTAAAGTGGCAGTCTATATGGATGACTTTAAATCTCAGCAGCTACTTCAAAAGGAACACACAGAGAGTCTGTAGGAGGTCTTATGATGTTTTTCTGAGGCAAATATCAGCTAAAAAGGAAAAATGTGCATTCTAGGTAAACTTCTGTACCTCTGGTACAGAATTGACAATGGTGGATTTTACCCTGTCGAAGAGAAGGTGAAAGCCATTAAAAAGGGCTTGGATTCAAAGGAGCAGAATGGAGTTAAAGCATTTCCTACATCTCAAAGATGACTAGGGGGAAGATAAAGTCCACAAAAAGAACTTTGGTAACATCTCTCCAGGTATTTCAAGAGTTACTGTTTTTTAAAAAAAAGGGGACCGGTATCATACATGGTCAAAACTGGGGAGAAGATAGCAAAAAGAACATGTCAACGAGCGGGAACCCTCTATAGCGGCAATCGTTTCAACAGACACGTCACTAAGGATGAGCCATCATAGTGACTTTTTGATAGTCTTCACAGCTCGACTAGATGTGGAAAGCAAAAGGAATGGAACCCTGGGCAAAACGACATAGAAGGCCTTAGCAGCACATGAACGAGTGGGAACCCTCTGACTAAGAAGGGGAGGGATCTGATCAGCCCTTCAAATCCCATGAGAAATCACTAATCTCCCTTGGGAGCTTGTTGAGCGAGTTCCCATGGTCATATGCAAAGGCCTGCCCAGTTGGAACTTTTAACCACTAAGCCCTTTATAAAGCCTACCCAGCCCTTTTATTTTGATTTAGTTCCCTCTCCCTACCTCTTCCTCACCTTTGATGGTTTGTGTTACCATTAAAGGGCTTTGCACGTGACTTATTCAATTGGAAACGCAGGTGATTTAGTGGTGGTGGGCAATAGCTTCAATGGGCTGAATGGCCTAATTTAGCTCATGTATCTTACAGGCTATGGTAACAGATAAAAAAAAACCATGGCAATTTAGTGATGAAAAAAAAAATTCAGTTGCATATGATAACACTTCTGGATATAAAAAGAAAGCAGACCTAGGGCGGGTCTACAAAGTTTCTGTCCCAGGCTAAAACTAGCCTTTTATTGCCACGAGTACTGGCTTTATTTTGGTGTGCGATAGTAAAGGATGTTCCTTTCAAATTGGATTTTCTGAATTATTTAATTCAATATACACAAAAGTCAATTTTATGCAGTATGGTAAAATATTATGCAAGTTTTAATTAATCACATCATTCAATACAGTGCTAAAGAAGTGTTGCAC
>NW_025210589.1:0-4310 GCF_004010195.1 Chiloscyllium plagiosum
CTGAGTGGTCAGTGCGAGAGTGTCTAGTCAGTTCCATTGACTGGGTGGTCAGTGTGAGAGTGCACGGTCAGTTCTACTGACTGGGTGGTCAGTGTGTAAGTGTCTGGTCAGCTCCATTGACTGGATGGTCTGTGTGACAGTGAACAGTCAGCGCAATTAACTGAGTGGTCAGTGTGAGAGTGCACGGTCAGCTTCATTGACCGGGTGGTCAGTGTGGAACTGCACGGTGAGTTCCATTGATTGGGTGGTCAGTGTGAGAGTACACGGTCAGCTCCATTGACTGGGTTGTCAGTGTTAGAGAGCTCCGTCAGTTGTGTTGACTGGATGGTAAGTGTGAGAGTGCACGGACAGTTCCATTGTCTGGGTGGTCAGTTTGAGAGTGCACGGTCAGCGGCATTGACTGAGTGGTCAGTGTGAGAGTGCACGGTCAGCGGCATTGACTGAGTGGTCAGTGTGAGAGAGCACCATTAGTTCTCTTGACTGGGTGGTCAGTGTGAATGTGCATGGTCAGCTCCATTGTCTGCGTGGTCAGTGTGAGAGTGCATGGTCAGTTGCATTGACTGGGTGGTCAGTGTGAGAGTGCACGGTCTGTTCCATTGAATGGGTGTTGTGTGTGAGAGTGCACGGTCAGCGCCATTGACTGAGTGGTCAGTGTAAGAGTGCATGGTCAGTTCCAAGGACTGGGTGTTCAGTGTGAGGGTGCAGCGTCAGTTTGGTGACTGGGTGGTCAGTGTGAGATTGAATGGTCAGATCCATGACTGGGTGGTCAGTGTGAGAGTGCACAGTCAGCGCCATTGTCTGGGTGGCAGTGTGAGAGTGCACCGTCAGCTCCATTGATTGGGTGGTCAGTGTGAGAGTGCACAGTCAGTTCCATTGACTGGGTGGTCATTGTTAGAGTGAACGGTCAGCTCCATGGATTGGGTGGTCAGTATGTGAGTGCACAGTCATCACCATTGACTGGGTGGCCAGTGTAAGAATGCACGTTCAGCTCCATTGACTGGGTGGTCAGTGTGAGATTGCACCGTCAGACCCATTGACTGGGTGGTCAGTGTAAGAGTGTACGATTAGTGCCATTGACAGTGCACGGTCAGCTCCATGGACTGGGTGGTCAGTGTGAGAGTGCACTGTCAGCTCCATTGATTGGGTGGTCAGTGTGAGTGTGCACAGTCAGTTCCATTGACTGGGTGGCCAGTGTGAGAGTGCACAGTCAGCTCCATTGACTGGGTGGTCAGTGTGAGAGTGTACGGTCAGCTCCATTGTCTGGGTGGTCAGTGTGAGGTTGCACCGTTAGTTCCATTGACTGGGTGATCAGTGTAAGAGTGTACGGTCAGTGCCATTGACAAAGTGGTCAGTGTGAGAGTGCACGTCACCTCTGTTGTCTGGGTGGTCAGTGTGAGATTGCACCATCAGGTCCATTGACGGGGTGGTCAGTTTGAGAGTGAGTGGTCAACTCCTTTGACTGGGTGGTCAGAGTGAGTGTGCACGGTTAGCGCCATTGACTGGGTGGTCAGTGTGAGAGTGAACAGTCAGCTCCATTGACTGGGTGGTCAGTGTGAGAGTGAACAGTCAGCTCCATTGACTGGGTGATCAGTGTGAGAGTGTACGGTCAGCTCCATTGACTGGGTGGTCAGTGTGAGAGTGTACTGTCAGCTCCATTGACTGGGTGGTCAGTGTGAGTAGGCACGTTCAGCTCCATTGACTGGGTGGTCAGTGTGAGAGTGCACGGTCAGCGCCATTGACTGGGTGGTCAGTGTGAGAGTGAACGGTCAGCTCCATTGACTGGGTGGTCAGTGTGAGATTGTACTGTCAGTGCGATTGACTGGGTGGTCAGTGTGAGTGTGAATGGTTAGTTCCATTGACTGGGTGATCAGGGTGAGAGTGAACGGTCAGGTCCATTGTCTTGGTGGTCAGTGTGAGAGTGCACGGTCAGTGCCATTGACTGTGTGGTCAGTGTGAGAGTGAACAGTCAGCTCCATTGTCTTGGTGGTCAGTGTGAGAGTGCACGGTCAGTGCCATTTACTATGTGGTCAGTGTGAGAGTGAACGGTCAGCGCCATTGACTGGGTGATCAGTATGAGAGTGAATGGTCAACTCCATGGACTGGGTGGTCAGTATGAGAGTGCACCGTCAGCTCCATTGACTGGGTGATCAGTGTGAGAGTGTACGGTCAGCTCCATTGACTGGGTGGTCAGTGTGAGAGTGTATGGTCAGCGCTATTGACTGGGCGGTCAGTGTGAGAGTGTACGGTCAGCTCCATTGATTGGGTGGTCAGTGTGAGTGTGCACGGTCAGTGCCATTGACTGGGTGGACAGTGTGAGAGTGCACGGTCAGTGCCATTGACTGTGTGGTCAGTGTGAGAGTGAACGGTCAGCTCCATTGTCTTGGTGGTCAGTGTGAGAGTGCACGGTCAGTGCCATTTACTATGTGGTCAGTGTGAGAGTGAACGGTCAGCGCCATCGACTGGGTGGTCAGTATGAGAGTGCACAGTCAGCGCCATTGACTGTGTGGCCAGTGTGAGATTGCACCGTCAGTTCCATTGACTGAGTGGTCAGTGTAAGAGTGTACGGTCAGTGCCATTGACAGTGCACGGTGAGAGTGCACGGTCAGCTCCATGACTGGGTGGTCAGTGTGAGAGTGCACCGTCAGTTCCATTGATTGGGTGGTCAGTGTGAGAGTGCACAGTCAGTTCCATTGACTGGGTGCTCAGTGTGAGAGTGAACGGTCAGCTCCATGGGCTGGGTGGTCAGTGTGAGAGTGCACAGTCAGCGCCATTGACTGGGTGGTCAGTGTGAGAGTGCACGGTCAGCTCCATTGACTGGGTGGTCAGTGTGAGAGTGTACAGTCAGCTCCATTGTCTGGGTGGTCATTGTGAGATTGCACCGATAGTTCCATTGACTAGGTATTCAGTGTAAGATTGTACGGTCAGTGCCATTGACAAAGTTGAAAATGTGTTGCTGGAAAAGCGCAGCAGGTCAGGCAGCATCCAGGGAACAGGAGAATCGACGTTTCGGGCATAAGCTTAAGCCCGAAACGTCGATTCTCCTGTTCCCTGGATGCTGCCTGATCTGCTGCGCTTTCCCAGCAACACATTCTCAGCTCTGATCTCCCCTCATCTGCAGACCTCACTTTCTCGCCATTGACAAAGTGGTCAGTGTGAGAGTGCACGGTCAGTTCCATGTTATGGGTGGTCAGTGTGAGTGTTCATGGTCAACTCCATTGTTTGGGTGGTCAGTGTGAGAGTGCACAGTCAGTTCCATTGTCTGGGT
This sequence comes from Chiloscyllium plagiosum, assembly GCF_004010195.1. Taxonomy (NCBI): domain Eukaryota; kingdom Metazoa; phylum Chordata; class Chondrichthyes; order Orectolobiformes; family Hemiscylliidae; genus Chiloscyllium; species Chiloscyllium plagiosum. The sequence continues at coordinate 3,266 of NW_025210589.1, forward strand.
GGTCAGTGTGAGAGTGAACGGTCAGTGCCATTAACTGGGTGGTCAGTGTGAGAATGCACGGGTCAACTCCTTGACTGGGTGGTCAGTGTGAGTGGGCACGTTCAGTGCCATTGATTGGGTGGTCCGTGTGAGAGCACATGGTCAGCTCCATGTACTGGGTGGTCAGTGTGAGAGTGTATGGTCAGCTCCATTGACTGGGTGGCCAGTGTGAGAGTGTATGGTCAGCTCCATTGACTGGGTGGTCAGTGTGAGTGTGCATGGTCAGCGCCATTGACTGGGTGATCAGTATGAGAGTGCATGGTCAGCTCCATGTACTGGGTGGTCAGTGTGAGAGTGCACGGTCAGTTCCATGGACTGGGTGGTCAGTGTGAGTGTTCATGGTCAACTCCATTAATGAGAGTGCACGGTCAGTGCCATTGACTGGTTGGTCAGTGTGAGAGTGCACGGTCAGTGCCATTGACTGGGTGGTCAGTGTGAGAATGCACGGTCAGTTCCATTGACTGGGTGGTCAGTGTGAGAGTGCACGGTCAGTTCCATGTTATGGGTGGTCAGTGTGAGTGTTCATGGTCAACTCCATTGTTTGGGTGGTCAGTGTGAGAGTGCACAGTCAGTTCCATTGTCTGGGTGGTCAGTGTGAGAGTGAACGGTCAGTGCCATTAACTGGGTGGTCAGTGTGAGAATGCACGGTCAGTTCCATTGACTGGGTGGTCAGTGTGAGAGTTCACGGTCAGTTCCATGGAATGGGTGGTCAGTGTGAGTGTTCATGGTCAACTCCATTGTTTGGGTGGTCAGTGTGAGAGTGCACGGTCAGTGCCATTGACTGGGTGGTCAGTGTGAGAGTGCACGGTTAGTTCCATGGAATGGGTGGTCAGTATGAGAGTGTACAGTCAGTGCCATTGACTGGGTGGTCAGTGTGAGAGTGCACGGTCAGTGCCATTGACTGGGTGGTCAGTGTGAGAGTGCACGGTCAGTGCCATTGACTGGGTGGTCAGTGTGAGAGTGCACGGTCAGTGCCATTGACTGGGTGGTCAGTGTGAGAGTGCAC
>NW_025210589.1:16362-20000 GCF_004010195.1 Chiloscyllium plagiosum
CTGTCTTATGAATTCACCATTTCAATCACACCTTGCTGTGCACTGAATTCACCATTCCACTTAAACACTGCTGTGTACAGATTTCACAATTTCACCCACACACTGCTGTATACTGAATTCACCATTTCACTCACACCCTACTGTCTACTGAATTCATCATTTCACCCATACTCTGCTATATACTGAATTCACCATTTCACCCACACACTGCTATAAACTGAATTCACCATTTCCCCTATACACTGCTGTCTACTGAATTCACCATTTCACTCACATTCTGCTGTCGTCTGAATTCACTATTTCACTCACATCCTGCTGTATACTGAATTCACCATTTCACTCACACCCTACTGTCTACTGAATTCATCATTTCACCCATACTCTGCTATATACTGAATTCACCATTTCACCCACACACTGCTGTGTACTGAATTCACCATTTCACTTACACACTGCTGTGTAATGAATTCACCATTTCACTTACACACTGTTATAAACTGAATTCTCCATTTCACTCACATCCTGCAGTCTAATGAATTCACCATTTCAATCACACCTTGCTGTGCACTGAATTCACCATTCCACTTAAACACTGCTGTGTACAGATTTCACAATTTCACCCACACACTGCTGTATACTGAATTCACCATTTCATTCACACCTTGCTGTCTACTGAATTCACCATTTCACTTACACACTGCTGCATACTGAATTCACCATTTCACCCACACACTGCTATAAACTGAATTCACCATTTCCCCCATACACTTCTGTCTACTGAATTCACCATTTCACTCACATTCTGCTATTGTCTGAATTCACTATTTCACTCAAATCCTGTTGTATACTGAATTCACCATTTCACTCACACCCTGCTGTCTACTGAATTCACCATTTCACCCATACCCTGCTACATACTGAATTCACCATTTCACTTACACACTGCTGTGTACTGAATTCACCATTTCACTTACACACTGCTGTATACTGAATCACCATTTGACCTACACACTGTTATAAACTGAATTCACCATTTCACCCACACACTGCTGTCTGCTGAATTCACCACTTCACTCACACCCTGCTGTACACTGAATTCACCATTTCACCCATACCCTGCTGTATACTGAATTCACCATTTCACTTACACTGCTGTGTACTGAATTCACCATTCGACTTACACACTGCTGTGTACGGAATTTACCATTTCACTTACGCACTGCTGTCTACTGAATTCACCACTTCATCTACACCCTGCTGTACACTGAATTCACCATTTCACTCACGCCCTGCTGTCTACTGAATTCACCACTTCACCCACACCCTGCTGTACACAGAATTCACCATTTCACTTACACACTGCTGTAAACTGTATTCACCATTTCACTCACACTGCTGTCTGTTGAATTGACCATTTCACTTACACACTGCTGTCTGCTGAATTGACCATTTCCTTACACACTGCTGTATACTGAATTCACCATTTCACTCACACACTGCTGTATACTGAATTCACCATTTCACTCACACACTGCTGTATACTGAATTGACAACTTCACTCAAACACTGCTGTATACTGAATTCACCATTTCACACACACTGCTCTATACTGAATTCACAATTCACTCACACTTTGCTGTGTAATGAATTCACCAATTCACTTACACACTGCTGTGTACTGAATTCACTATTCCCCCTACACTGCTGTATACTGAATTCACCATTTGACTTACACACTGCTGTAAACTGAATTCACCATTTTACCCACACACTGCTGTCTACTGAATTCACCATTTCACTCACCTGGTGCTGTATACTGAATTCACCATTTCACACACAAACTTCTGTATACTGAATTCACCATTTCACACACACACTGCTGTATGCTGAATTCACCATTTCTCACACAAACTGATGTATCCTGAATACACCATTTCACACACTGCTGTATACTGAATTCACCATTTCACACACACACACTGCTGTATCCTGAATTCACCATTTCACCCACACACTGATGTATACTGAATTCACCATTTCACTCCCCCGGTGCTGTATTCTAAATCACCATTTCACTCACACGGTGCTGTGTACTGATTTCACCATTTCACACACGCTGCTGTCTACTGAATTCACCATTTCACCCACACACTGCTGTATACTGAATTCACCATTTCACTCACACGGTGCTGTATACTGAATTTGCGGGAAATGACTGCAAATCCTGGAATCCAAAGTTGACAAGCAGGAGGTTGGAGATCCCGCCTAACTAGGCAGCAGCAGGAGGCTGTTTATGTTTCGGTATAACCCTTCTTCAGGTCTGGGTGTAGGCTTGAGGGGGGCCCCCATTAATGGGGGTGCGGTTGGAGTGGATGAGGGTTGTGGATGTGAAGAGTAGGTCAGAGTGGTGAGGTAGGGATAGATGAAGACTAGTAGAGGGTACTGACTGGTTGGTCGATAAGAGGAATTAATCCGGTTGGTAGCTGAAAGGAAGGGTCAATCAGAGGAATGGAAGGAAGGGGGAGGGTCGAAGAAGGGAGTCGGGGGATGAAAACAGAGGTTATTTGAAATTCGAAAACTCAATGTTGAATCCTTTGGGCTGTAGCCTGCCCGGGGGGAAGATGAGGTGTTGTTCCTCCAATTTGCGGTGTGGTTCGTTGAGGCAATGGAGGAGGCCAAGGATGGTTATGTAGGAAAGGGAGTGGGAAGGGAATTAAAATGGGCGGTTACTGAGAGGTCTGCTTGGCACCTGCATGCCTGGTTGAAATGCTCGGCGAACCATCCCCTAAGGTTACATTTTGTCTCCCTGATGCAGAGAAGACCACATCGGGAGCACCCGATGCAGTAAACTAGGTTGGAGGAGAGACAGGTGAACTTCAGTTTTGCCTGGAAGGACTGTTTGGGGCCCTGGATGGAGGTGATGGAGGGTGGTGTGCTGGCAGGTTGTGCATCTTTTCTGATTGCAGGGGAATGCACTGGGCACACGGGGTAGTTGGTGGGGAGGGTGGTGCAAACCAAAGACTGTCAAAGCGAAGGGTCCTTATGCAAGACAGAGAGGGGTGGGGAGGGGAAGGTGTTCTTGATGGTGGGGTCTAATTGGAGTTAGCAGAAGTGTTTAAAGATGATGAGTTGGATGTTGAATTTATTGAGTTCTTCCCAGTCTGTTTCACATCAATGCTCAGTGCTATACAATGGGTGGGATACTCTATGGAGGGTCGGTGTGGACTTGTTGGGCCAAATGATCTGTTTCCAAACTGTAGTGTTTCTGTGATTCTATGAAACTCCCAGCCTCTCTCTCCTGATCACACCTAGCCTTTCCCTCTCTCATTCCATTACAAACTTCTGCTCTTCCCCACTTTTATTTGCAGCGTTTCTTTTCTTTCTACACCTCTGTCCCACCACCACTCTCTTTCTTCACCTCAGCAAAACAGCCATCTTTTTCTCCCTGACTTCCTGACTTTGCCCCTCTCTCCCACTCTTCCTGGCAAAAGTGGCTCCCTAACTTGGAAAAGCAAGACTAGCTTCTACTTTGGGGCACCATTCCTTTTAAGGTGCTCTGGAGGGGTCAGTAAATCCTGACTTGAAACTATTCCTTTTCTGTAACTGGGTCCAAAACCTGAAGGTTCCTTCCTAGCTGC
>NW_025210590.1:0-1512 GCF_004010195.1 Chiloscyllium plagiosum
AAACTTCTTTACTCAAGTTCATTAGAATGTGGAACTTGATCCCACAGAATGCATAACTGCAGCAACTTACCAAACCTCTTCTATAGCTCCTTTGCAATTCGTTCTTCTAGATGGTAGAGTGTCCAAGGGGTGCACCTCCTTTTAACTCCCTCCCACCCCAGGTCATACACCATCTCACCATTCCTTCACTGTCACTGCATCAAAATCTTGGAATACCCTTCCTCACAGCTCTGTGGGTGTCCTTGCAAGCAAATGATGGCAGCGTTTCAAGAAAGGTGCTCATGACCACCTCCTCCAGGGCATCTGCTGATGGGCAATAAATGTTAGCTCCTCCAGAAATGCTGACTTCCCACAAAACGAACATAAATTGGGCAGATATCTTTTCCCTAGGGTGGCCGATTTCAAGACTTGGAGGCATATTTTTAAGGTGAGAGGAGAAAGATTTTAAAAAGCCATGAGGGCCAAATTTTTCTTACACCGAGAGTGGATTGTGTGTGGAATGAACTGCCAGAGGAAGTGGTGAATGCGGATACAATCACAATGTTTAAAAGACAATGTTTAGATAAGTCCATGAATGAGAAATGTTTGGAGGGATGTGGGCCAAGCACAGGCTGGTGGGACTAGTTTAATTTGGGATTATGGCCAGCATGGACCAAAGGGTCTGTTTCCATTCTGTATGATTCTATACATAAATGTATATGAGAGGAAGGTGAATGGCACTTACATTCTTTAAACAACCTTTAATTTATCTTGTTTTGATCTGCAGGGAAGTCAAGGGTTATGGGTCAGGTAGAAAAGTGCAGCTGAACCCACGATCAGTTCAAACAGCAGGTGTGAGGGTTCACTCCTAGCCAATTTCTTATGCTCTTGTGTTCACATGAGGGTGAAAGATGGATAACACTCATTCACAGAAAAAAGGCATCACTGGCCAGGTCAGCATTTATTGCCTATCCTGAATTACTAGAGGGCAGTTACAAGTCAACCATGTTGTTGTGGTTCTGGAGTCACATGTCAGCCAGACCAGGTAAGGATGGCAGATTTCCTTCATTATAGGACATAAGTGAACCAAATGGGTTTCCCCCGATAATCAATGGTTTCATGATCATCATTGGATTCTTTCCAGATTTTTATTGAATTCAAGTTCCATCATCTGCTATGGCAGGGTTCAAACCCAGGTCCCAGACCATTACCTGGGTCACGGATTAACAGTCCAGCGATAATACCATGAGGCTGTTACCTCTCCATGATGTGACAGAGTGAGATGAAATGGGGTGGGTGAAAGCACATTAGCAGCAGAGAAACAAACATGGACTTGTTTAATGTGCTGGAAATAATTTGGTCATAGCATCAGCCCAGACTGTGAGATCCTCACAGTTCTCTCCAACGCAATACCATATTTATTGTAACATTCCACAACCCAATAGATTTTTAGATTTATGACAGAACAAGAATTGCTTTGAGTCAAGACACCCAGAGATTTGTCCTCATCATTGCAAGTGCCAAATGCTCAAT
>NW_025210590.1:18062-20000 GCF_004010195.1 Chiloscyllium plagiosum
GCTAGAGTAGCAGGTGAGCAAGACAGCTAGGATGGCGGGAGCATTGTAGGCAGTCGGATTGAGACAGGAGACTCTGAGAGATTCCCATGGGATCTTTACATTCCATTAGCACATTTTTCTAGGGAAGGGTTAGTCTCTGACCAGACTGGGAGATCTGTGCCAGTATATCACTTCAATGGTTTAATTATAATGGTCAGAAGTTGAATTTGAAAAATATGACTATCCAAAGGTAAACTGGAGCTTCCTTTTCTCTCCCTCCAAACAGGAAGCTGTGATCATAATGGCCTTCTCCAATTGGGCGAACCTACCGTCATACAACTGAACTATAATGGATTTGGTTATAGATATGGAGCATGGGGCAAAGATTCAATTCCACCCCTTAATAAAAAGGAGCTATATTGGGTGGCACCACTCAACACAGATGCACGAACACTGTATTCCTTCACTGTCTATTATTCACTCAACGATTTACTCCTTAATAAAAATCCAATAACGAAATCATTTCCAAGTTCATATAGAGCACAGGGAAGTGGAATGGTTTTGTACAATAATTTTTTGTATTACAACTGTTACAATACCAGAGACATGTGCAGGTATGACATAGACTCAGGCAGAGTGCAGAGCCAGACTCTTAAAGATGCAGCTTACAATAACAAGTATTCTTATGCGGGCATCACATACCAAGACATAGACTTTGCTGTGGATGAGTCTGGCCTTTGGGTCATTTACTGCCCTGAAACAAATGCCGGGAATGCCGCTATTGGTAAGATTAATGAGGCCACCTTCACTGTGGAAAAGACATGGGTCACCAGGCTGTACAAACCTAGTGTGACCAATTCTTTTATAATATGTGGGGTTCTGTATGCAATTCGGCCTGTACAACCACAGTCTGAGGAAATTTTCTACGCATTTGACACCAAAACTGGGAAGGAAGATTCGATTTCTATAACAATGGATAAGATCCTGGAAAAACTGCCAAGTGTTAACTACAATCCAGCCAATCACAAACTCTACGTGTACAATGATGGCTACCAGCTGACTTATGATGTCATCTTCGGACGTGAACCACCAGTGAGCAACAGTCGTATTGCCAATTGAGTAATTAGCAATTAACAATCAAGCAACTCGGTCTGGAAATAATGGTGGGGTGGGGGGGGGGTGTAAATCCTTTGAGGAATTTTTGTGCTTGAATCTCAGGTTAGATTTTATCTCAGGTTTTGAACTCAGTTACAGCTGAAAGTTACTGTCACAGTAAACAGCTTTGGTATAACTGAACCCAGACTTGGTGAAATTCCAGTCGACCAATGAATGTTCGGAAGTAGGCCAGGTCTTGTGTGGAGCTGTATTTGAACTGAGATTTCACGTAACTAACACTCTCAAGTGATACTGTGTCAATGTGAAGAGGTTTATCTCTAGAACAATGGTAACATTCTGTCTGCGTGATTAATTCTGGATGTGACGGTTCATTTAATATCTGGGATGATTATCCAAGCTGTATAACATGCCATTGGTGTAAAACTCATTCCTGATTAGCGCATTCATTCGTTTTCTGTCTTTCTTGAATTTGTCAAATGCCAGATATAATGGTTTGGAGGTTTCTGGAATTCTTAACAAATTTAATAATAAATATCAGCATCTACAAAGGATCCGCATTGATAATTGTGTTTTGTTTTATTCTCAGTCTCTTCACTTTTCAGCCATCTTCTCCGTTCCTTAAACTCTTCTATATCTAGTTACCTTCTTGAGCGTACCATGACCTCACTGTCAATTCAGCACAGTGTCCTGCAAATCAGCTTCGGTCAATGTGACCTTTGACCCTGCCAATAGGCAGTTAACAAGATTATCCTCAACTTCCTAATTTAGCGACTGCCTCTGCTCTGCCATCGGTCTCACCTCTTCCAGGGTGCAATTTGCATCTGACAGCAATGAAGGGAAGGG
>NW_025210591.1:0-11061 GCF_004010195.1 Chiloscyllium plagiosum
ATGGGCCAAAGGGCCTGTCTCTATGCTGTAGGACTCTATATCCAACCAACCATCTTTACCAATCCTTGGGAAGAGAATTCCACAAAACAATGACTCTGGGAAAGAAGAAATTTCTCCCCATTTCTGTCTTACAGAGTAAATCCCTTTATTTTTAAACTGTGCAGCGCTAAATTTTCACATTCCCCTGTGAGGGGTAAATCATCCTCCACTATCTGCTCTATTGAGCTGAGAATATAGATTACAGAACATACAACATTACAGCGCAGTACAGGCCCTTCGACCCTTGATGTTGCACCACCCTGTGAAACCAATCTGAAGCCCATCTAACCTACACTATTCCATTCTCATCCATATGCCGATCCAATGCACATATAAATGCCCTTAACGTCAGCAAGTTCACTACTGTTGCAGGTAGGCTGTTCCATGCCCCTACTACTCTCTGAGTAGAGAAAGTACCTCTATCACTCCTCAGTTTAAAGCTATGTCCCCTCGTGCTAGCCATCACCATCCAAGGGAAAAGGCTCTCACTGTCCACCCTATCTAACCCTCTGATTATCTTATATGTCTCAATTAAGTCACCTCTCAACCTTCTCTCTAATGAAAACAGCCTCAAGGCCCTCAGCCTTTCCTCGTAAGACCTTCCCTCCATACCAGGCAACATCCTAGTAAAATCTCCTCTGCACCCTTTCCAAATCCATCCTTCCTATAATGTAGTGACCAGAACTATACGCAATACTCCAGAGTTTTGTACAGTTGCAGCATGACCTCGTGGCTCTGAAACTCAATCCCCCTACAAGTAAGAGCTAACACACTGTATGCCTTCTTAACAGCCCTATTAACCTCGGTGGCAACTTTCAGGGATCTATATACATGGACACCAAGATCTCTCTGCTCATTTACACTACCAAGAATCCTACCATAGGCCTGCATTCCTGCTACTCCTTCCAAAGTGAATCACCTCACACTTTTCTGCATTAAGCTCCATTTGCCACCTCTCAGTCCAGCTCTGCAGCTTATGTATGTACCTCTGTAAGCTACAACATCCTTCGGCACTATCCACAACTTTACCGACCTTAGTGTCATCCGCAAATTTACTAACCCATCATTCCCTCATCCAGGTCATTTATGTAAATGACAAACAGCAGTGGTGGATGCGGCAGTTGCACAGAAATTCACACGTGACTCAGGGAGGCGCAAACACACAATCCCACGCTTACAAGAGCAATATTGTAACGACTGTGCCACAGCAGGACATCTGTAATGTGGGGCTGTCATGAATTATATACTGCAGCGAATAGCCTATGTATTTGAAATAAGTTGTAACAGAGCTGAAGGAATCATGGATATAAAGATGGACGAATGCAATGCAGAGTCAGGTCGTACACAGTGTGATATCAACAGAGAACTTCCCTGGTTGTTTAATCATTATGATTAAGTGACATGGTCTGTTAGTGGTTAAGACTTACAGTAATCAATATGACATACGATCTGATCTTTAGAAGCAGAATGCAGCAGTGTATCGATCGTAAGTTTTGCACACCAGAAACGTATTCTTCGGACGTAATTGCCCATGCCGAACAGATAACCTCAACTAATCTAGTCCCATTTGCCAGCACTTGGCCTATATTCCTCTGAACATTTCCTGTTCATATACCCATTCAGATGACTTTTTAAATGATTTGGAGATGCCAGTGTTGAACTGAGTGCACAAAGTTCAAAACCACACAACAGTGGGTTATAGTCCAACAGGTGTATTTGTGTTCACGAGCTGCGCCTTACAATTTTACTTTCCACAACTACCTCATGAAGGCGCAGCGCTCCAAACGCTCATGCTTCCAATGGACATGTTGGACTATAACCTGGTGTTGTGCGATTTGTAACTTTTTAAATGGAGTTATTGTACCTGCCAGCACCATTTCCTTTAACAGCTCATTGCACACACACACCACCCTCCGCGTGAAATATTGCCACTTCGATCCTTTTTATTTTAATCCCTTCTCACTCTGGATCTGTGGCCTCTAGTTCTGGATTAGGCCCACCCCGGGATAAATACTGATCTATTTACCCCGTCCACGCTCCTCATGACTTTATAAACATCTATAAGTCCATCCCTCAGTCTCCGTTGCTCCAGGGAAAACAGTCACAGCCTTTTCTGCCTCTCCTTGTTGCTGATATTGATATTGTTCCCAGATGTTGATTCCCGTCAGACCTCCTCGGATTTTGCAGTTGTGAAAGTCAGGAACAATAAATAATTCGGAACCCCGGAAGCCGTGGTAGAAGCGCCGAATCCAACGGAGTGTATGACCAGGGATGGAGGCAAAACAGCCTCCATCATTAGATAAGCAAACAGAGTTAGACTTTTATTATATTCAATGATTACATGTTTCTCCTCCAATGTTTTCGAGTCATCGAGGTTATAAAATACTGACAGCAACCCATCATCCCGGTTTCCAGCACTTGGCCTGTATACTTGAGTGCTCTGCAGTTCCGAGTGGCAATTTCAATACTATTTCCCCTGGAACATTTTAAACTCACATGACACAACAAATTGGACTAAACTTTGAGTTGGGAAACAAAGCAGAAGTTGATGAAAAACTACTTATTCTGGCTGCATCTGTGTGGAGAATTCATAGCTAACGTTATTGGTTCGGTGTCCCTTCCTCAGAACCAGGTCGCCCTGAACCAGAACATGTGCTTTTGTCTGAGATTGAAAAAAAAGTGTTCATGCGCCCTTGGGGAACTGAGCCTTGTTTTCAGCGACAGTGAGAGAAGTAAATCTGTGGCCTCTAGTTCTCGACTAACACCAAACCAGGGACAAGAACTTATCTATTTACCCTATCCACGCTCCTCATGACTTATTAAACATCTATAATTTCATCCCTCAGCCCCTGACGCTCCAGGGAAAATATTGACTTCCCCTCAGTCTCTCCCGGCAGCTAGAATCCTCTAATTCTGTCAACATCCTTGTTAATCTTTTCTGAACATTTTCCTGTATTACAATATTCATTCCAGACGAGGGAGACCAGAATTGCACGCAATATTCCAACAACTGACTGAATCTATTTCCAGCACAGCCGCAACATTCCCTCCCAAATCCGATACTCAATGGTGTGACCAATAAATGAAAGCATCAGAATGTCTTTCCTACATGTTAAAGTCGCACATCATCAGTGTCTGATGCAATTTCCTGATGTGAAATTAGGGTGAAACGAGAACAGGTGGGACATCAGGGAACAAGAAAGACATTCATTGTTTGTGAGAGATGACGATGAACCCATTGGTGCCAGGCTCCATGTTTGTGCTGAAGACGTCCTTTCCTGTTTATTTTGGTATACACATCACTCCAGATGTATCAACCCCAATGACTGCCTATTCTGTGTTGACTTTTTCAAATCTCAGGGGAAAGTGAGGATCACAGATCCTGGAGATCAGAGTCAAGAGTGTGGCGGTAGAAAATCACAGCAGGCCAGGCAACATCCGTGGAGCAGGAGCATTGACGTTTCGGACGTAAGCCCTTCATCAGGAATGAAGCTGGTGGGCTGGGGAGCTGAGAGATAAATAGCAGGCAGTTTGGGGCTGGGGGCAAGTTTGCTGAGAATACAATAGGTAGATAAAAGAGGGGAGAAGGTGTTAGATTGGAGAGAGGGTTGAGCAGATAGATGGGAAAGATTTTGAGCAGGGAAAGAGGGCGGTCTCCACTTGAGGCTTGGGACGGGCATGAGGTGAGTCAAGGGATTTTTGGCCAAAGGTGAAATCCACGTTAAACCCGTGGGTTTGCAGGGTGCCAAGGCGGATGATGAGGCTTCACTCCTCCAGGATTCAGCCGGCTAGGGTTTGGCGATGGAGGACCCAGAACCTACATTGGAGTGGATAGGGGATTTAAAGTGTTCAGCTAATCGGCAGTGGGATTGGGTTGGTGGCCCAGGCATTTTCCCTCAAATGATTCGCAAGTTTGCCTCCTTTCTGCCGATATGGAGGAGACATCATCAGATGTAACGGACATAGTAGATGACTTTTGCAGAGGTACAAACGATGGACAAATATAATCACAGCATCCGTTGGATCGATTGTGGTCTCCCAACCCTGATCCATTTTCAGGCACGTCTCCATGATACCCACAATAACGTACCTGCCAATTTCAAGCTCGTTTAGCTTTTTTTGTACACTGCTTCTATTATTTTGCAACACTCTCACTCCTGAAGATGTCCCCTTCCCTGCTGTGCCTGAAGTAGATTCCTTATCCTTTGCATGCGCTCTGTCCAATTACTTGTTGCGGAAATTTTAAACTGTGCAGATCCTTCCACTTCTTTGACATTTTCCACAATTTTCTATGCAACTAAAACAAACACACATTATTCACTTTAAAGTCCTACCGACAGACCAAAGCTTTCAGCTTTTCCAAGGACTTTGGCTCCGGCATCATTCACGTGGAGACTGTCCCACGGGACACTTCAATCCTTCGTCAGTTCTGCCCTCAAATCAAATGAAATAGCATGCATTTCTCCCACACCAGTCTTTCATCCACACTGTTACCTCACCAATCTTGCTGATCTTGTGCCGATTTGTCTCTGGACCAGGTAGTAATCAAGAGATTATTACTTTTTGTGCATGTTTTCTAATTTAGCAGCAACCTAAATTCCATCAACAGGAACTCTTTCTTCTTTCCACCTACATCAACCTCTGGATCATTCCTCTCCGACTCCAAGTTCATCTGCAGCCCAGATGAGTAACCTGAAAATGCTCACCAAGAAGACAATGGAGCTTTCAGGACCCTTGAGACGGGCCATAGGGAACAGTCTCTATTTCCTGGCAGTTACTGTCCCCGATTATACCGATATTTCTCTTTTCTCCCTCCTCTTGAATTACCACCTCAACTAATTTTCTGTCCTCTCTTTGCTCATCCTCCCTACAGCCAGCATTTTCATCCACACAGGGAGGAAGTAACTCAAACCTGTTGGAGTGGCTGAAGGGCTGAGAGTCCTTCAGTACAACCCTCTGTTTCTCTCTACCTGCCTCATTCCCAGTCACACCCTTCTGTCACTGATTACTGACCGATATGAGGTAGTTAATCTAAAGAGTGTGACTGTCTCCTCTGCAATAACAAAATGGCTGTCTCAGATTTATAATTAACAAATAATCCTGTATCCACTGCTGCTTGCACAATTGTGTTCCAAACTTCTGACAAACACAGTGTGTTGCATGCTTTGGAAGATGCACCTCGAATGCTTCGAGAAAGAGTCATAATAATATTTTGGTGAACAGCCGAACCTGCTGACTAAATGCACCACAGAGTCTGAGGTGTAAAGAAATCGGCAAGATTCTGAAACCTGGGTGTCAGCGAGTTCTACCTTCAGACTGCAGTTACTGAAACCGCAATTGTCCTCGACCAGTTTTACTGTACCAAAATACAGGCTGAGGCTTTCATTGTGCAGAGACGAGGACAGCCTGATCCCAGTCACTGCAAATTCATCCATGTCACCAGGAAACGATTTTGCATCTGGATACACAAAACGTAATTCTACCGCCTGGACAATAACAGGAAGATCAGAATGGAACCCAGTCCGTGCTTTCTTTGAACCCCACGCAGATACTTTGTCTCTCGTTGTCTCTGTCCTGAATCCACGCTGTGACGTACAGACTCGAATCAGGCTCCCAGAGACAAGTTTAGACCCGAATCTATGAAGCAGGAGGGGAATGACCAAGTTGAGCGGAGTTGAGACAATGAATTGTAGAAAGGAGGAATGGGGGAGGCAGAGTAAAAAAGAATCAGACAGAGAGAAGGGTACGGTGATTCAAGGGACAAAGAGACAGAGCCCGAATGATATAGAACAGGCATTCGTTTTTTTACCTCTACTGCTGGTCATAATGTAAGATTATCACAGTACGATAACTTCCCTTAATCGAACGCAATAGCAAGAGTGCGGCTGTTGGCTTGTGGAGCGTCTGACTCCAGATCAGAAAGTCGCGTGTTCAAACCACCTCAGGCTCGCAGTGCGTTTTGAGTGTTTACCTCCGTGAGTTTTACCTGGCAACAGATTTTGCTGTATGCGATATTCACTGGGCAAAGTGTTTTTTTTCCAGCTCCTTTCAATCAGACGAGATGTTTCCCTGGCAGTTGTATCTGTGAAAAATAGTTCAGGGATGTGGATTACCCATTGTTTGGCTAAATGCTCAGTTCCCCCAGTATGATATGTAAAGCACAAAGTGCTCATCATTGGGTAACACGCATCCACAGCCCTCTGGGCAGCCGCATCATTCAGTTGGAGACAGCGTGGCGTTAATAACATGTAATGATATTTTATTAATTAACCTACCTAATTTTATGCTTCAATCCATCAGGAAATTCCACCTCCTCCGGATACGCCAGAGGGACAGAGGTTTCACAAAGAAATGTTTCGCAGCAACAGCAATTCTTTCCTATCACTGGGCACAGTTAACGTGATGTTTATCTCAACAACAGGAGTGAAAACTGCAGTCTAACGGACCCTCTCCACATTAACGGTGATTCTGAAATTTACACGGTGTTGGTAAAATCCAAATTACGGACAAATACTCGGTTCAGTCCGCGATGTGTTAAATTTAATGGCCCGCCAGGACGTGGCTGTGTGAAACAGTATGGGGAAGTATTGTGCGGAGTCCTGTGCATGAAACACATCACACCTGATCTTTTTTTTTGACAAATTCACGAGCTTATTCCCATCTCACAGAAGGGAGGCTGTATGATGTAGATCATAGCAGACCGACTGAGAACAGGATAAGGCCATTCAGGCCTTCACGAGCGTATCAACTCATCTGTGCCAACTTCACCAATGTTTTACGCAATATATGTTTGCATCTATTTACTGGAAGCACAGCAAATTGCAGTGCTCGTGGAACAGCCACACAGGAGGAGACGGCGTTGATTCAATGATCACTGGGTTTCACACCTTTAGCTCCGAATGCACCATTACAAACACCTGAGGTCAATATCTGTAAAGACAATTCTCAGTGATAGAGAGAAATATTTTTTTTCCATCTGACATGTAGCATGTTACTTTGATAATGATGTTATAATTCCTTCATTGCTGTTATGTAATGTGCTGTTGGGAAAATATACACATTGTCAAACGTCCCACATTCTGTTGTACCAAACCCGATTTCACTCAGAATCACAAAATGTGTCATAGTGCAGTTGGAGGCCAGAGAGCCCACCTTCTCTCTGCTGGCTCTACAGTGCCACTCTTTTGCTATCTCCATGTAATTCTGAACATTGTTCCTTTCCTTTTCGATTTCCCCTTTTTGTCCATCGAATCTGAATCTTTTTCACTGTCAGACAGTGATTTACGGACATGTGTCACTCCCTGTGCGAATGTATTATTCCTCATGTCAGTTTTACTTCTTTTCCTGAAGACCTTCAATCTCTGCCGAGTCATTCTAGTTACTTTTAGGCGTTGGAGCATTTTCACTCCCTTATTTCTCCAAACTAGAACCTTCATGACTTTGGAAAGGTCAAGCAGATGCTCAATGTGTGGGTCTGGAAAAGCACAACTGGTAAGGCAGCATCAGGAACAGGAAAATCTGCGTTGCAGACGTTCGCTCTTCATTACGAATGAGGGGAGGTTTAAAGTGCTGAGAAATAAATAGGTGTGTGAGGGACAGGAGTGGGAATGGACTGGGAAGTTAATCAATTGATGCAGGCTGAAGGGTGATGGTGATAGGTCAGAGCGGAGTATGGAGCTGCTGGTGGGCTGGACGACTGGCAGATAAGACAGTCAAGAGGTACATATCGAGTTGGAGCGTTCGACCTGCGATGAGGGTTTCGGGAGGGCAGATGAGAAAACTGGTGAAGTTAACGTTGATGCCGAGTGGTTGGACGGTCCCATACAGAAAGATGAGGTGTTCGTCCCACACTCATCGAGTAGCTTGTTTTTGAATGTGGAGGAGGCCCAGGATTTGCATGTCTTTGGGGTGAGAGGGGGAGATGAAGTAGTCAGCTACAGTACGATGGGATTGATTAATGCGTGTATCCCAGAGATGTTCTCTGCAACACTCTAGGTATTAGTGTTCTGTCTCACCAGTGTCAAGGAGACCACGTCAAGAACAACGGACACTGTCGATAAGGTGTTTGTATTTGCAAGAAAATCTCTACTGGACGTGGAAGGACGGACAGAGGTGAGGTGAGTGCTGAGGGCGCACGTTTTTCACCTCTTGCAGTGGCAACGGATGACCAGCTTTCAGCCTTCTGTTCTCCAAGGAAAACTACCCCAACTTTCCAATTTACCTTCACAGCTAAAATTACACATACGCTGCACCATTCACATCATCCTGTACATCACTGTCTTGAATCACTTAATTTCCCCACTTCCTGAAGTTTCACGAGCTGAATTGAGCAATATTGCAGCTGGTAGTTTCATTCAGAGTCGGATTGACTCAGTGAACAATCTGAAACACAGGTTTTCGCTTTGACAAAGTGTTTCCCTCATTTGTGTTTGCTGCAATAGCAACTCTTCTCCATCTCGACTTCAGGCTGTTCAACGTCATTTACAGAGACTGTTTTTTCAACGTCATTTACAGAGACTGTTTTTTGAGAAACTAGATCGATTATTTTTGTGTAAGTGCAGACAGGACATACGCACCTGTCCGAGATTTGAACCACGTATCTCAACCCTTGAATGCCATGACACTCGATGAGTAATGTGTGGTAGCCTGGTGGCATAGTCCACTGCGTGAGCAGCGGACCTTTTCGCCGTCTGAACTCCATTCCACAACGCTCCTGGAATTCCAAGCAGCAAAGCGTTTCCAGAATGTCTGTTTCCTGTTCTGTCTCCCTGCTCACTGACGCTGCTCCTTGCCCAGTATCAAGGAACCACGCTGTCTCCACTGGCGGACAATATAACCATTTTGTTTCTACTTGCCAGATGTGCGTGGAGAGGGCAGAACCCGTTCGCTTTTCTGCTCAGTGTCAATTACTTGCGGTGAGTAGAAACAATTACAGCAGAAAATGAGCAACTTTGATTGTGGATTATCTCCGAACGTTTGTTTATCCGAGAAATAGAACGATTCTAAACTGGCAGGAGAGGAGGAAATAGACAATGGAGATTCTTCCGACAGGTAAACTAATATGAGTTCTATTGTGTGCAGCCTGATTTGTGTTCCGAGTTCGACTTCAAGCATAAATCCTGCAGGAAGTCTAATGCAACACGTGCATAGAATTCTTTCTTGCGACCGGGCAGCAGTTAACATCTGAGCCCCAACTTACCCCGGTGGAGAGAATGCAAGAGAAACGCTTACTCAGTGACAGACATCACCACGGCCCTGAGCTGCGCTGCTGATGACAGTCCAACGCGGAAGGAAGGGTTAAAAATGAGCCATTGTTTCTCCGTCATCCCAGAGACAGGGAGAGGGATGGCATACACACGTGGCGTCATTCCCACGCAGACTGACCCCATACAACCCATCCACTCCACGGCGATTCTTTTGTCACTTGTATCTCTCTGAGATTATTCACAATCGGTGACATATGTCCAAACATTGAGGAAATGTGTCTGTGTGGTGATGCTGTCTCCCATATGCTGATTCTCGTGCCATTCATGTGGGAACAAGTAAGGAATCATTCGCCGGATTACGCGTCAGGAGAGCGGATATTGTACTCCTACCTGGCTCGAGAGAAATGCAGAATTTTATTTCACTTACAAACCAATCGTCCTCTTTGTTCTGAAGTCGAATCGACGTTTGAATTTCTGATCTGCAGAGATCTTCTGTCAATATACCCGAGAACATCAGAGACGACATCCCTCCTGCATCATAGGAGGGTAACTGAAATTGTCCCACACGCTCTTCATGGGCACCTTTCTATTTCCAAATCTCACTTTCTCAATCACTGCAGTTCCTGGGAATGGCAAGGTTACAATATGAATAGCCAAGTCGTAGATTTGAAAATTATTCGAAACTTTTTGGCTTGTGGTATCAAAGGAGAATGAAGGGTGAACTGGTTGATTGAGCAGGGATTATCGAAGCAAGTTCGTCTTATTCAACAGGGTGGAACATTGCCTCTCATTTTCTCAAGGACATCAGTTGAACCAAGGAATTGAACGCACTCTCGTCACTGATGCTTTCCTTTTGTTGATACCGCTTTTAAAGGAAAAATTAGCACGTTTCATTCCCTGGCCGCGATTCGACCCCGTACCCCATCGGTCAAAGCGGTGAATCTGAACCACTTGATCACCAGGAATGACTTCAGCTGTCGGTTGCCTAGGTGGCATGTTAACCCTCAAATTCCTTTTAATGTTTTGTCAGAAACAACGGCTTGATTATCCTCATCCCATATTCTGTCCCTTGGCCTTGTATGGTTTAGCATCACAAAATCACATCTGAATACCTCTGAAGGTAATGTGTGTTTCTGCTTCTCCGACTCTGACACACAGTGGGCTCACAGATTCAAACAGCTGCTGGCTGATAAGGTTTTACTGCATATCTCCTCAAATGTGGCTCCCTCTACCTTTAAATCTAAGCCCGCGATGACACATCAAGAGCAAACATTTGTTTTCGTCTACCCTATCCATACCCCTCATTATTTTGTCAGGAAAGCCGAGCTGTGTTAATCTGACGTTTTTCAGCAAACATACTGCAGAAATGTACAGAACAGGCTGATGCCAATAGCGGATCGTTTTGAGACGCTGAGCAGCGGTGAAGGGAGTATATATCGTTCAACTCAGGACTAGAAATGAGCAGAGATTTCTCTCAGACTCCAAGAATCCATTACTCAAAGTCTTGAAGCAGCACAGTGACGGTGAATAAATGTTCCAGCAGAGAAGAGAGTGGCAAGTTCTAACAGAGAAGAGAGTGACGCAGTAGCCGGCACTTGAGGCCAAATAACTTTCCTTTGCCACAGAAAGGCACTGGTTCACAATATGGAGACTTCCGAAGTGCAGCAGTGACGCTGATTGTTTTTCCTGGTTTTTCACATTGTGAGAATTCCCATTGCTGCTCATCTTCGTGTGAACATCAGAACACTGCAGCATGGGGTGTTTTGGTATGCGCAGGGCAGGGGTGGAACACGTTAGGCTCTTGCTTGGTTTGAGT
>NW_025210591.1:18285-20000 GCF_004010195.1 Chiloscyllium plagiosum
TCCTGGGAGTGGTCTTCCACAACAAGCTTTCCTGGACTCTTCACGTGGACGCACTGGTTACAAAGGCCCAACAACGTCTCTTCTTCCTCAGACAGCTGACGAAATTTGCCACGAAGGTGAATACCCTTGCCATCAAGAGCATTCTGTCTGGATGTATCACTACCTGGTATGGTAACTGTATCATTCAAAATCAGAGACGGTTAGAGAATGGTGAACTCGGCCCGGACGATCACAAAGGCCAACCTCCCATTTATAGAATCAGTTATCAGGCTGCTATCAAGGAAAGGCCACCAGTATTCTCAAAGACCTATCCCACTCTGGCAATGTTTTTCTACAACCTCTACCATCGGGAAGAAGGTACAGATGCCTGAACACATGCACCAGCCAGTTCCAAAACAGTTTCTATCCTACTGCTGTTAGAATACTGAATGGGCTCACAAGCTCTTAATATTCACCTGTACCTGTGGTTTTGTTTTTGCTGCTGTTACCTATTATTTACTTATCTATGCTCCTTAACTCTGTGATCTGCCTGGATTGCTCGCAAGGCAAAGCTTTTCACTGTCCCTCAGTACATGTGACATTTGATTCGATTTGATTTGTTGTAAGCTGCAGATCTATGGACCTTGTGCATGAAGATGGGAAGGGCATCTGGGGGTCTTTGGGAAAGCATGGACAAGATGGGCCGAATGCCCCCTTTCTGTGCTGTATCACTTCTATAGTTCTATTGTTGCGAATGTCCTGACCAAGTACAACAATAAAAGCTTCAACCAAATGTGTCTTTTCCTTTCCACAATTTCTCCATTGAAGTCCAAG
This sequence comes from Chiloscyllium plagiosum, assembly GCF_004010195.1. Classification (NCBI taxonomy): domain Eukaryota; kingdom Metazoa; phylum Chordata; class Chondrichthyes; order Orectolobiformes; family Hemiscylliidae; genus Chiloscyllium; species Chiloscyllium plagiosum. The sequence continues at coordinate 19,099 of NW_025210591.1, forward strand.
TTGGTCATATTCTTCCCAAGACGAATCATTTCACATTTCTCTGCATTGTGTAGATGTATGCTGCTGACCATTTCCATCACCCTCTGTCATCCCGAGGCATGGAATTCTCTCAGTATAGAGAAATGTTGCATACACTACAAAGTTGATGCTGCTTTTTCACCTGAGTGAAGGTAGTTTTCCAGGATGAGGGCATCACCGGCCAGGCCAGCATCTTTTGCCCATTCCTAATCACTCAGTTTAAGAGGTAAGCACATAGCTGTGGGTCTGAAGTCACACGTAGGCCAGACCAGGAAAGGATAGCAGCTTCCTTCCCCAAAGGGCATTAGAGGACTAGATGGATTCTCCCCTCCCCCCAACAACTGGTTCATGGTCATCAGCACCAGACTCTTGATTTCCAGATTTTGATTTTTTATTGAATTAATTCCATCATACACCATGGGGGACTTGAACCTAGATCCCCAGGATATTACCTGGGTTTCCTGGCCTAATAGCTGAGTGATAATACCACTAGGCCAGCACCTCCCCATTCAGCCTGTTTGATGTGTGAGGTTTCTTACCTGGACCCTCTGTAGTACTATGCTGAAGTTCATCTGTTGTTTCAGGCAATGCAGTTAAAGCTAAAGGAAAGAACAGAAAACATTCTCAATTCAAAAAAAAATTCTATTCAGATACTGCACGTCGAATTTTAGATTTGCATGCTATTGACTTGTCTTCATCTGTTCTCTAGCTAAAAGTAGATCCATATGGGGACATTGATTTCACACAGCAGTGCAATCCCTGATCCTATAAGACTTTAAAAAATAGGAACAGGAATAGGCTATTCAGCCCGCCAAGCCTGCTCCCCCATTCAGTCGGATCATGGCTGATCTGAAATTCCTCATATTCACATTCCTGCCCTTTCC
>NW_025210592.1:0-3238 GCF_004010195.1 Chiloscyllium plagiosum
CAGACTGTGGTGTTGAGCATTGGTCTCAACATTGTAATGATCTCCCTCACATGCAGAAGAGCACTGCAGATGCTCGAGATCAGAATTGAAGAGTGTGGTGCTGGAAAAGCACAGCCAATCAGTCATTATCCGAGGAGTAGGAGAATCAACATTTCAGGCATAAGCCTTTCATCAGAAATTGATGGGAGGTGAGGTCATGGTCAAGGGGGCAGTAGGAGGAGGTGTCCGTGAGTTGGCACCTGGCTTCAGTGGTCTAGAGGTCAATGCACTAAACTACTCCCTCCCCCCCCCCCCCTCCCCACGCCTTGTCTGCATGTTTGATGGTGAGGTTGGGATTGGAGCAGAGGGAGTGGAGGGTTGCATGACATGAGGGTGAGAGGTTGAAGTGGAGGAGAGGAGTAGACAGATTTAGGTGGTTAATGTTTTGGCAGCAGTTGGAAATGAAGAGATCGAGGATGGGTAACAGACCAGCATGGGGTGTCCAGGTGATGGAGTGTGTTGGAGGCAGGCCAAGGGGTCCTCGGAGGGTGGGTGGGAGTCCTGATTAAAAAGTGAGCCTGGAGCCAGAGGCGGCAGACAAAATGCTTGATGTTGCAACATGTGTCAAATTCATTGATGTGGGAGCGTAGGGGAATGGAGGTGAGGCCTTGGCTGAGGACTACACGTTCGTCCTCAGTGAGGAAGAGTTCTGTGGAGATAGTAAAAACACAGCAGGGCTGGGAGCTAGGACCTGGTGTAAGGCTGGAGCTGGGAATGGGGGCAGTTGGTGTGGTTGTGTGATCGGGGGGGGGTGACGTCACCAATGGAAGTGATGCTTACCCTGGGTGGCAGGGGGTTGGCAGTGGTGCCTGTGGGATCACTAGGTTTGGTTAGGAATGATGAAGAGCTTATGCTCAAAACATCGACCCCTGCTCCTCTGATGCTGCCTGACCGGCTGTGCTTTTCCAGCACCACACTTTTTTGACACATGAAGTGCTAACCTGGTGAAACTGTAACTCAGGATTACAGTCTTCCTAAATAATGGGAAGAAACAGTATTCAATGGACAGAGCTAAAAGATTCCACATCATGAGACGGTTGAGTTCACAAGTCCTACCACTCTATTCATGCCGGCTGATCAATTCTCCTCCCATCACTTTGACGGCAGTGGTCTCTTAGTTCAACATTCATCCAATATTGATGTCATTTCACATGTGCTGTTGCTCAGGTGAAGTACTGTAAATACTGGTGTAAACGTTGAATTTTTTAGACTATTTTTAAAGGTTCAATTTATAGGGTTGATTAATACACGGGCATTAGTTTTGAGGAGCTGAAATTCATGTTGCAGTTCAAAATACTGCATTATTAGCAGAATTCGATTTGCTCGCACAACAAATCCCACATAAAGAAGCAAAACATAATAAATTACGGTAAAGATAATTACCAAATAAAAGCACGAGAAACAAGAATGAATTACTGGTAGGAAATTTTATTCATACATATCAGTACAAAAATTTAACCTGTCAAAGATTCATTGAAATCCTGCAAAGTCACAACATAGTCATGGCCTGGTATAATTGCACACTGAAAATGAAACATGTGTTAAATTCTGAATGTGTAAGCATCTTGAACTTTCCCGCCAAATGCTTCCATTTCCTTCCCACTTACTCTCATAAATTATGAAACTCAGCAACATTAACAAATTTGTCAAAGAATTAAAAATAAATGTAGCTAATGTATCTCACTTTTAATCAGATATAATGGCACAATTAAAAAGATTAACTTTTTAACAAAATTAGCTTTTGGATGTGTAGTGAAGAAAGTGCAATAAGTACCGATAGACTTAGTACCGGTCTGAATGAATGAATGAATCAAAACGTGCTGTAATAAACCAAGTGGGCTTAGTAGAGTTATGAATGAATTACTTAATAAATGAATGAGTGGAGGCGCAATATAGTAAACAAAGGGCAATGTTTAGAGATACCAGTATGAATGAATGAATGCAATTGTGTTTAAGTGGGTTAATGGGAAAATGCGGTTTCCTTTGTAAGAGGTTTATAATGCGATATAGTAGGGTTGACTTTTACACAAGATAGATGGAAAATACGATATTTTTTGGTCAAAAATAAGGGGTCGATCTTTACATGAGATCGACTTTTACACAAGTAGATACGGTACATTTACCTTACCAGGGCAATCTGAGGTAGACTGTGGACTATTCAGTGACTGCCATAGGCCCGTTTGTGAATTTGTGATATTCAATAAGAAATTATCTGATCAGGATAGCCATGTTGATGCACCCTATTTCAGCATCAAGCCTGCAGAGTGGACAAATGGCTTGGGCTCTATTTGCAAGGTTGCCTGGAAGCTTCATCTTACAGCACATGGAACTGCAGGAATCCTAATTGAGCAATGAAGATGGATTTGCAGAAGACTGTATTGGAGGGCCAGCTGGCTGATTTCTCCCCTGGGATGTCAAGGAGAGGGAGATCATTAGACCATTCCATTTCAAAGCTGTCACTGTGTGGAGGATGGGCCCTTTAAGAAAAATTAGGTAGCGAGTAAAGGGATATCACTTTGTGTGCATTGTCCCTTCACTTGCATGTGTGAGCCGTATGAACAAACCCTGTCATATATATCACCTGACTTCTCATTACACTTATACAAGTTGTGCAAATGTACTCTGAGCTTGCTTTAGAGTAAGGCTGTCCTGTAATGAGCGGCAGTCCATGGATACAAATGTGAACCTATCATTAAGAATGGCTTGCATTTTGTTGACATTATCACACTTGTGAAGACTGATTAGTCCACTCCCTTTGTTGGATGTGCTCCCAGACATTCACATTGCATGTGAAAACTGAACATGTCATTTGGGATTATGCCATATATGTGCGATAAATCAGATAGGCACACCTTCAAGGATTCACAGTCTTTAGTGGACACTGGAGGGCACAGGACAGACTCACAAGAATGATGAATAGTAACTGAAGATTTGTTCCAGGGATGAGGAACTTTAATGGAGTAGTTGGGCTGCAGAGTCTGGGTGTTTTCTTTGGACAAGGGAAAGCTGAGAAGAGATTGGATAGAAATATTCAAATTCTGACAAGTCTCCACAGAGTGGAGAGAAACTGTTCCCATTGGTGGATGGATTGAGAACAATAAAAAGGCCCTGATTTTAGGTGATCGGTAAAAGAAGCAAAGGCCAAGGAAGGAGAAACCGTCTCAGACAGTGAGTGTTTCGGATCAGGAATGTGCTACCT
>NW_025210592.1:19006-20000 GCF_004010195.1 Chiloscyllium plagiosum
TACCTCATTCTTCTCCTCTACAATATTCTCCTTTCCTGAGTGAACACCGATGAGAAATGTTCATTTCGCACCTCTCCGATCTCTACAGGGTCCTCACTCAACTTCCCACTTCTGTCTTTGACTGGTCCTATTCATACCCTAATCATCCTTTTATTCCTCACATACCTGTAGAAAACTTTAGGGTTCTCCTTTATTCTATTTGCTAAAGACTGCTCGTGTCCTCTTGTTGCTCTTCTTAACTCTCTCTTTAAATCCTTCCCAGCTGATCTGTAACTCTCCATCGCCTCATCTGTACCATCTTGCCTCATCAACACATAAGCCTCCTTCTTCTGCTTAACTAGAGATGCAATTTCTGTAGTAAACTACGGTTCCCTTACCCTTATGCTTCCTCCCTGCCTGACAGGGACATACCTATCAAGGACATGCAATATCTGTTCCTTAAACCAGCTCCACATTTCGATTGTCTGCCTCCCCTGCATTTTGCTCCCCCATTCTATGCATCCTAATTCTTGCCTAATCACATTATAATTGCCCTTGCCACATCGATAACTCTTAACCTGTGGCATGTACTGATCCCTTTCCATCGCTAAACTAAACATAACTGAATTATGGTCACTCCCTCCAAAGTGCTCACCTACAACTAAATCAAACACCTGGCCTGGTTCATTACCAAGCACCAGATCCAGTATGGCCTCCCCTCTTGTCAGCCCTTCAACATACTGTGTCAGGAAATCCTCCTGCACACATTGGACAAAAACTGATCCATCCAACGTTCTAGGGCTATAACATTTCCAGTCAATGTTGGGGAAGTTAAAGTCCATCATAATGGCCACCCTGTTCCTTTCACTCCTACTCAGAATAATTTTGCTAATCCTCTCTTCCACCTTCCTGGAACTCTGCGGAGGCCTATAAAAAACTTAGTCCTGGAGGTGAGAGATTGAAATCAGTGACTGGCAGCAAAAGACATGACTGATAGTTATGCCTTTCTTGACTC
>NW_025210593.1:0-20000 GCF_004010195.1 Chiloscyllium plagiosum
CATTTCCAGAAATTTCCTCACCTCACTCAGTAACATCTTCAGTGGGCCTCAGGCGAAGCTCTGCTGAAAATTCATGCTTTCTATTTATATGTTTGGGTTTCTTTGGGTTAGTGATGTTATTTCCTGTGGTGAAGTCACTTCCTGTTCCTTTTCTCAGTATGGACCTCTAGAAAGTCAAACTGGAGATTTAATGGAAAGGCAGGACATGGATGAATTGAACAAGTATTTTGCAATAGTCTTCCTGTAGGGAGTACAAGTAACATCCCTGTAGCAGTGACAAATCAGGAAAAGAAAAGGAGGGAAGAACTTAAAATCATAATCACCAGAGAACTGGTACGGAGTTAGAGCTGTTGCCTGTGTTCTGATTTATTTCAACCTAGTGGCTTGGAAGAGAGTTATTCAATGGGATGGAGACAGGAAATTGCAGCGTAGTTAGCTTAATATCTGTCATAGGGAATTATTAAAGTTATAGCAGAACACTTAAGTTTTTAGATTTAAGATTTGTAGCTCAGGTTGAGGTTCTGGATGTAAGTTTGCTAGCTGAGCTGGAAGGTTCGTGTTCAGACGTTTCATCATCATACTAGGTAACATCTTCAGTGAGCCTCTGGACGAAGAAGCATTGCTGCTGATTCCTACTTTCTATTTATATAGTTAGGTTTCTTTGGGTTGGTGACGTCATTTCCGGTGGTGGCATCATTTCCTGTTCTTTTTCTTGTAGTGGTAAATCAGGTCCAAGTCAATGTGTTTGTTGATAGAGTTCCGGTTGGAATGCCATGCTTCTGAGTTCTGGTGTGTCTCTCTGTTTGGATTGTCCGGGGATGGATGTGTTGTCTCAGTCAAAATGGTGTCCTTCCTCATCTGTATGTAAAGATACTAGTGAGATTGTGTCATGTCTTTTTGTGGCTAGTTTGATGTTCATGTATCCTGGTGGCTAGTTTTCTGCTTGTTTGTCCAATGTAGTGTTTGTTACAGTCCTTAGATGGTTTTTTTGTAAATGGCATTTAGTTTTGTTTTGCCTGTATAGGGTCTTTCAAGTTTGTTAGCTGCTGTTTTAGTGTGTTGGTGGTTTTTTGGCTACCATGATGCCAAGGAGTCTAAGTAGTCTGGCAATCATTTCGGAGATGTCTTTGGGATAAGTTTTTAGGATAATTTGGGAGTTTCGACATGGTTTGGTGAAAGCGAAATCGTGCTCGATCAATCTATAAGGTAGTTCGGACCTAAATCGATGTGTTTAATAATGGAGTTCTGTTTCGAATGCCACGCAAAGACTGCACGAAACACTATGTAGGACCAACAGACAGCCAACGAGCTATCCACACCCACAAACACCAACGAGCCACTAAACACCACGATCAGCTGTCCCTTGTAGCCATACAAGGACCACAAATTCGATTGGGCCAACACAATGATCACAAAGCTCAACAGTGGACAGCCAAAGAATTTCTAGAAGCATGGCATTCAGCCACGGACTCCATCAACAAACACATAGAACTTGACCCAATATACCACCATTAGAGGGAACAACTGGGAACTGGTAATCAGAAGCAGCAGGAACGGAAACAAATCATTCCTGGAAGACACAGTACAGCAGCACTTCAGGAGGCACTGAAGATGTCACCTAGACGGGGAACAAAACGTCTGGAAATCAACTTCCCAGCTCAGCAAACATACCCACAACTCCGGCAAATTTTAGATACTGTGTTAAAACTGATTGATGCGCATTGCTCATCGATATCCCTTCCTCCAAAGAGGACATGCATCACAAAGCAACAATTGGAAAATTAACTGTGGAAAGATTACGAATTGAAGATTGGTAATCAAAATCTAATCAGGTACAGTCCTTAAAAGGTGTCAACAATTCTAGTTCTACATCCATCCTTAGAGTCATAGTCTCATGCAGAACGGAAACAGACCCTTCACTCCAACCAGTCTATATCAAACATAATTCCAAATTAAAATAGTCCCACCTGCCTGCTCCTGTCCCATATACCTTCAAACCCTTCTTATTAATGTGCTTATCGAAATATCTTTGCAACGTTTTAACTGTCCTCACATCCACCACTTCCTCAGGAAGTTCATACTATTCGGTGTAAAAGAAAGCCCCTAATTTTTCTTCAAAGAAATCTCTCTCCTCTCACTTGAAAAAATGTGCACTAGTTTTGAAAACACCATTCTAGTAAAACACATAACTATCATTAAACTTGTCTGTACCTCTCTTTATTTCATAAGCCTCTATAGATTTGCCTGTTACGCGCCACAGAAAAAACTTCCAGCCAATCCAGCCTTTCTTCATAACCCAACTCTTCCGTACTCAGCAGCATCCAGTTAAATTCTTACTACTCATCTCTAGCGTGATCATATCCTTCTTACAACTGGGCGACCAGACGTGGACACAACATTCTAGAAGAGACCTTGTCATTGTCAAATATATCCTCTACACGACTTCCAAACCCCGAGACGCAAACGACTGAGCAATGAAGGCAAACATTATAAACACCTTCTTAACCACCCTGTCCATATGAAATGTAAACTTCAAAGAATTATGAGCCTGCACCCCTAGGTCTCTCTGCTCTACACCACTATCCAAAGCCCTACCCTTGTTTGTTGTACCAGATTGTACTCCATCTGCCATTTTTCAGACCATTATCCCATTTGATCAAGATTCCTCTGTAAGCTTCGACAAACTTGTTCACTGTCTACTATGCCACCAATGTTGATCTTGTGCGGAAATTACTAAGCATGGAATCTATATGTTGGCCCAAAGCATTGATATAAATGATATACAAAAATGGATCCACAGCGGATTCCTGCGGATCACCGCTGGTGACAGGCCTCCAGTCAAACAAATAAAATTCCACCACCAGTTTCTGCTGCCTGCCAATGAATTATTAAGTTCTCAATGGTCAGGCTCAGTCTGAATCCCATGTGTCTAGATTAGAGTGGTGCGGGAAATGTACAGCAGGTCAGGCAGCTTCTGAGGAGCAGGAACATCGACCTTTCAGACAAAAGCCATTCCTGATGATGAGCTTTTGCCCGAAACATGGATTTTCCTGCTCCTCGAGTACTGCCCGACCTACTATGCTTTTCCAGCACCACTCTAATCTTGAATCTGATCTCCAGTATTTGCAGTCCTCACTTTCGCCTAGTTGATTTTAAACTTACTGCTGAATCCCATGTGATATAACTTTACTAATTAATCCATCATGTGGAAGCTAGTCAAAGGTTTCACTAAACTCCAAGTATACAATCTCCACTGCTCTGCCATCATCAATCTTTGTGATAACTTCCTTAAAACAATGTAATGTTTGTGAGACACGATGTTTCTTGGACAAACTCATTAGTGACCATCATTAATCAATACACACCTCCCGTAATATCCATAAATCCTATCGTTCAAAAATCACCACCAACAATTTATCCCCAATCAAAATCAGACTTACAACTCTATATTTCCCCAATTTCTCCTTACAATCTTTCTCAAACAAATGTAAAACACTCGCCACCCACCAGTCATCAGCCACCTCGCCTGTAGATATATATGATGCAAATAATTTTTGCAAGGGGTCTCGTAATTTCCTCCCTTACTTTACATAACATTCTGGGATACATTAGATCAGGTGCCAGAGATTTATTCATCTTTATATTTTCGAAGACCTCTTCAGGATTGGGAACTGTTTTGAAACATCAAAATGTGTTCCTCTGCGTTGTGTCGTCTCCATTTCTTCCTCCACGTTAAAAACAAGCGCAGAATATTCATTCAGTATCTCGCCCATCTCCTGGGGTTCAACCCAAAAAATACCTCCTTGATCTTTAGTGGGACCTATCGTCTCTCCAGTTACCGTCTTACTCATAATGTAATTGTAGAATCTCTTTAGATTATCCTTGACTTTACCTGCCAATCTGATCGGATATCCCCTCTTTGCATTCCTGATATTTTTCTTAAGAATACCCCTGCACTGTTTATATTGATTAGGAGATTCAACCGGACTAAGTTGTGTATATCTCAAATACGATTCTCTTTTATTCTTGACTAAAATCTCAATACATATATTCTTCCATTGTCCCTTATTCTTACCAACCTTACCCTTCGCTTAAAAAGGAAGAAAATGCCTTGGAACGCTCGTCAGCACAATTTTAAAAGCTTCCTAACTGTTAGCTGCCCTTTTACCTGCAAATTTATTAATGTCGAGAAAATGAATTAGAGAAGCAATGTCCTACAGCTTTGCTGACAGATTAATCATAACCGAAAAGATGATTTATGCAAACATAATATGTCTATGAAACAATTGACTGAATTGACACTGTTACTCTGGTATTTTTACTTCATGCAAAACTCATTTTTTAAACCTAAAATTGGATGCTTCACTTTGTAAACTTAGTACCGAATCTATTCAATCAACTGTGAATATTTCTGCAGGGACAATCGACCGTATCTCCAAACTACATTGACCACAAGTGAACAGATCAGAATGACAAATGTAATATAAGCGATGCATTGCATGGCTTCAATTAACTTATGGTCCTCATTACAACTGCAGTCAGACATTCTCTTTCATTCTGTTCACCACGAACAGTTACATTTTACAATCACAGATGTTCCTCCTTGTGCAAGGCCACTGGAGTAAGTTGTTCCCCTCCAATTAGTAAACCACACTCAGTGTAATGTTACTTTGAGAGATGCTCCCAGTAACACTTGGACACTGGGGTCAGTTATTAGTCTTTGGCTAGGAACCCACACTCGTTAAAATTCTAATTGAAAGATATTCACTGAATCACATTGCCACTGAAATCCGGTGTTCCCACCAGGTTATTGACCTACACGTAATACAGTTCTACAGTGAACTGTATTCCCAGTACAGCTTGCAATTGGAATCATTGAGATTCTTAGGTTAATGCTCCACACTTAGGTTAATGCTCCACACTTAGCAAAATGCTGCATTACACATACCCAGCAGAACATTCAACGCTATCTATGCTGACGCAGGCGTAACAATCCGTAATTACCTGTTCCACCCACCCATTTCCCACATTGTATCTGGGCAATCATTTAGAACAAACTGCCTGAGCAAGACGCACAAACACAATACCTTGACATCAAGTAATGGGAAATATCAGGTGTCTTTTTAGATGAGATTAGATTACTTACAGTGTGGAAACAGGCCCTTCGGCCCAAAAGTTCACACCGCCCCGCCGAAGCGCAACCCACCTATTCCCCTACATTTACCCCTTACCTAACACTACGGGCAATTTAGCATAGCCAATTCACATGACCTGCACATCTTTGGACTGTGGGAGGAAACCGGAGCACCCGGAGGAAACCCACGCAGACTAATCAGGTTGTTACTAAATCATCTGACAGATAGCAGGCTTTGAACTACCACAGAGAGAGAGAGAGAGAGAGAAAGTTTTTTCTAAACACTTCCTAGAGCAGCTAGGGTCGGTGCTCAGCCAAACTCCATCAACGTGGCCTCAGTGCAAACCCATTGGGCACAGTGCATAGAAGTAGACAATGCTGCACATTATTGAAGAGCCTCCTCATTAACAAACTCTTCGCTTTAAACTCAGTAAGTGAGGACACAATCACCCGGCATCAGGATTTCTGTTGCTGAAAGGAAATAAAATACTTATCAGTCGTCGAGTGGAAATAGGTACGAACCAACGCAGAGATTTAAACACGTTGATTTTGTTGCAAGGCTTACCAGGAATACCAACAACAGCAAGGATGGGTTAGTATACTTTAGCGACCATTTGCCTGGGAAGATGCATTCTGTTTTTGTGAAACAATCCCTCTGTTCCTGGTGCTGGCAATCTGTCAGAATTGGAGAATTCTCTCAGAGTTGGAACTGACACCGTTCTAGAGTTATTATTTTGTATTGTGTGGTATATATAATGGGAAACTGTGATTACATTTTCAATTTTTAAAACCACTTCGAACAAACAGATTACGACAACAGGTCTATTTTAATGAAATGATGTCATTGAGGTTTATGTCTGTCAGTGAAAACCCCAAAGACTGAAATAATCTGATCCTATTAGGTCTCAAATGTTAATTGCAATATATCTTCAAACAACAAAGCTGGCGTTATTTCACACACTAGCAATCCCATCAATATCTAAACATCTTTTGATATTCGTGTCAGTGACGACCTTCATTTTGCAGAGGCCATTCAGTCATTCATTACCTCATGTTGTAGACATCCTTGAGCGATGTTTCACTGGACACTGTTTTTGCAGTGCTTTTCTTGTTAATTATTTTATACAGCTCATTGAAGAAATTTTATCTGTGAATCAGTACTCCAACACAGAACATGAGGATGATACTGACCACAACAACAGCTAAAACTTACCCTGGGTATTATATCCTCGACACAAATGGAAAGAATCTGTTTCAGGAATTTAACTTTAGAAATCTAGAATGACAGAATCACATAGAACACAAGAGGCCCTTTGGCCCATCATGTTTGTCCTGTCAAAATTAGACTAAATCGACCTCAGTCCTACTTTACAGCACCTAGCCCATAGCCTTGAACCATATGACATTGTAAGTGCTCATATAAGTATTTATTTGCTGTGGTTCTGTTCGCCGAGCTTGAAGTTTTTGTTGCAAACGTTTCGTCCACTGTCTAGGTGACATCCTCAGTGCTTGGGAGCCTCCTGTGAAGCGCTTCTGTGAAGTTTTTCCTCCGGCATTTTCGCGGCCTGTCCCTGCTGCTTCCGGTTGTCAGTTTCAGCTGTCCGCTGTAGTGGCCGGTATATTGGGTCCAGGTCGATGTTTTTGTTGATGGAGTTTGTGGATGAGTGCCATGCTTCTAGGAATTCCCTGGCTGTTCTTTGTTTCGCTTGACCTATAATGGTAGCGTTGTCCCAGTCAAATTCATGTTGCTTGTCGTCTGCGTGTGTGGCTACGAAGGATAGCTGGTTGTGTCGTTTCGTGGCTAGTTGATGTTCGTGAATGCGGATCGTTAGCTGTCTTCCTGTTTGTCCTATATAGTGTTTTGTGCAGTCCTTGCATGGGATTTTGTACACTACATTCGTTTTGCTCATGCTGGGTATCGGGCCCTTTGTTCTGGTGAGTTGTTGTCTGAGTGTGGCTGTTGGTTTGTGTGCTGTTATAAGTCCTAGTGGTGGCAGTAGTGTGTCTGTCATTTCAGAGATGTTCTTGATGTATGGTAGTGTGGCTAGTCCTTTAGGCTGCGGCATGTCCTCGTTCCGAGCAAAACTAATGTGGTGTACAAAATCCCATGTAAGGACACGACTACCAAGGACAGCAAACAGCACCCGAACTACAAATCTTCTCACAAACTTTGAAGTATTTATTTTAAAGTTTGTGTGGTTTGTGCTTCGGTGAGAAGCATTTTCCTCATGTCTCTTCGAAACATCCTCCCTTTCATCTTCAAATTATGTCACATGGTTGTTGGTACTTTGTTTGAGACGAACAACTGATTTCTATTCACTCTATCCAAGCCTCTCATAGTCTGATCTCCCTGATTTCTGCTCTAGAGAAAGGAACCCGTGTTTACCCAGTCTCCCTCTTCACAGCTAAATTGTTGTTGATAAAGTAACGTTCTGATGAATCTTCTTTGTACTTCCTCCAGTGCAGTAACATCCTTCCTAAGGGGCAGTGATCAGAACTGCATTCAATACTCCAACTATAGCCTACACAAAGTCCTCTACAGCTCCAACAGGAACTCCCTGCTCTTAGAATCTGTGCCTCAAATGGTAAAGACAAACGTCCTGTATGCCTTCTTAGCTACCCTATTAAGCTGTCCTGTCACGTCCAGAATTCTGTAAGTAAACATCTCAATTTCTATTCCCCAAAGCTTCGTCGTGTCCTACCATTCATTGAGTACTATTTGTCTTGTGACTTCTGCTGCAGCACATCCTCTCACGTTTTGTCAGCGTTAAATTTCATTTTCCATTGATCTACTTATCTGACAAATCTTTTTAGTTCTCTCTGTAACCTGAGACTGCTTTCCTCACTGCCAACAAACTGGTCAGTATTTGTGCCATGCACAAACGTAGTTGGCTCTAGCAAATTCAAGAAATGGGAGAACAACATGACAAAGCACCATGTAAAAGGACAACGCTACGGACACTTGAAATCTAAAACGAAAGCAAAAAGTACTAGAGAAATTGAACAAACCTTACACTATTTGCGGAGAGAAATGCAGAGTTAACCGTTGAGTCCAAATAATTTCAGAGCAGTGCTGAAGCAGAATCGTGTCGGATTTGAAACATTTGTTATCTCTCTCTTTACAGTTAAACCAGGCCTGCTAATCTCCTTCAGATCTTTCTGTTGAACAGCAATGTCATCAGTTTGGTTGGCATACCTACAAGCATGCAGTCCACCTACCAGCGATGTACAGTAGCAGCATTGAATTTCATGGGCAATATGCACTGCAGAAATTCACCAATGCATCTTAGACAGCATCTTCCAGGTCACGACCATCCTAAAGATTAAGGCAGTAGATACATGAGACCAACTCTACCTGCATGTTTTCTTCCAAGTCACTCACCCTCCTGACTTGGGCATATATATTCCTTCAGTAATGTCACCATAGTCCCAGTGAACTCCAGAGCTGCTTTCTCATTAGTGAGACACGACGAGTCGATGTTTTAACCTGAGGATCACTATCCCTCAGGGAGGGGTGAGGTTGAGAAGGAGGATCTGACAGTGTGAGGATTGAACCTGCGCTGTTGGTGTCACTCCACATCACAAACCACCAGTCCAGTGCTGCGGGGAGCGGTGGGCGGAGTCAGTTAGCACAATTGGCTTGATGGCTCGTGTGAGATGTAAGGAGGCAAGGTGTTCCTTAGGTTAAACCCACCATCGTTTGCCTTTCTATGAGAGAACAGCCCTCTGGAACTAAGCCAATTCCTTCAGTGTCCGTCTGTCGAAATCCTAGAAAATCCCTCTCCCCTTCACTCTACTGTACAATTGTTCCATCACCAGCAGCACTGCAGTGGCACAGGAAAGCAGCTACCACCACAGTCTCAACGAAAATACGCTTTGGCCCAGACCATTGCTGTCACGTCCCCTTAATTAATTAATGCAATACGTCTGATTTAAAAAAGAACATGTTGACAACCAAGATTATGGCTGAAAAACAATTCCAACAAATTTATAAATCAAATTATTCAGTGTGTATCATTTGGCAGATATTTTTGAATGGATGTTGTGTGCGTGTTTGGCCTGGAAACGGTATAACCATTGCTATAAGGGAATTCATCAATTTGTCGAATACTCAGTGCAGCCACGTTTTACCCATAGTAACAAGCATGGAGCAGAGAGCAGCGTTGGCTGAAGTTTCTTTGAAAAGTTTCTGAACTGTGTAGCATTTTCCGACAGCACTACCAGGAAGTGGTTAGTGCATGTAAGCAGGTCATAAATTTCTTGCTGCTCAAAGCAAGTTATATATTTTTATAATTTTGTTTATTCATTCATTGACAGGATGGGGGCAGCACTGACCAGGTCAGCATTTATTGCCCATCCCTAATTGTCCAGAGGGCAGTTAATAGTTAACTACATTTCTGTGGGTCTGGCGTCACGTGCAGGCCAGACTGAGTTAGGATGACAGATTCCTTCCCTAAAGGACATTAGTGAACCAGATGAATTTTTCCAACAATCAACCATGGTTTCGTGGTCAAAGTTAGACTCTTAATTCCAGATTTTACTGAGTACAAATGGCATCATCTGCCGTGGCGGGATTCAAACCCAGGTCCACTGAACATACCTGCGTCTCTGCATTAACAGTCTAGTGACAGTCTAGTGATTGCCTCCCCTCCTGAAATATACAGGAATATGATGTTTGGTCAGTCCTTGTGTCTCAGATGTAAATATACTGCAAATGATCCAAAATGGTCATTGTTTGTGTTCGACAGGAACAAAGCATAATGCCCTTGTGAACAGCGCAGCAAAATGGTTCCTGTAATTGCAACGCGACTGTGTTCTAGAACCAGCACTGAAACTTTAATTGTATTCGAAGAATATTGATATCCTTGTTGTAACTCTGGGATAACAGAAGTATCAGGAGAGCACAGCAAATTTTAGAGTGTGCTGTTTCAGATTTAAAGTGACAATGTTTGATCACTGTCAGTGTGAGGGTATGATATCAAAAGTACTGATGTGAACGAGAGAGGGAGCGAGGGCTGGGTCAAGAGCATTCAAAGGCCAATCATTTGGGAAGAGTTCCCATCTCCTTTCCTGTGGGGATAGACACGCTGACAGTTATTCAAAACCTCACTTTCCAGTTGTAAATGTTGTCTGACTGAGTTTACTGATGCCATTGCTAATCATTGCGTTTTGATGCATACAAAACAAATCAGACCTGAGTATATTTGTTAAATAACTGTAAATAATGTAATAATTTAGTTCACTGAATTGACTTCCTGGAGGCTTGATTTTAACATGACAACTAGAATTAGTTTTTATTGCCACATGTTCTCAAGTACAGGAAAACATGAGTACAGTAAAAAGTATATAGTCGCCATTCTCCACCATCACCTTGGTTTCAAAAGCAAGATGTATGCAAAAAAATAGAGTCACTTCCATTTCCTCAGTCAGACACCATTCAGAATCTATCAGCTCAGAAAGAAATCATTCTCTCTCATGGAAGAAGGGGAACTCATTACCCAGCCAGTGAAAGAGCTTTAACATCTGTTTCTTGAAATTGTTGCGCTCCGGGTACACCTTGTTTCAGCCCCAGTGTATTGGAAGATAGCAGGTGGAAGACCTGCATTTCGAAAGGAAGAGAGAAAGCAGGAAGCAGAGGTCATTTAACTTAACATGTCACAGTGCAACTGTTGGAAGACATTATTCAACCAGATATAGCAGGACACTTTGATCAATTCAAGTTCGTCTGGGAGAGTCGTCACTGTTTGCGATTCAATTGAATTCCTTTGAGAATGTGACGTGTGCAATGTGATAAAAGGGACTGTACTGAAATTTGTAGCCCAGTGTGAGGTTCAGGATGCAAATTTGCTCTGTGAGCTGGAAGATTCGTTTACAGACTTTTTGTCACCATACTAGGCAATGTCATTAGTGAACCTCCGGTGAAGTGCTGACGTTATGTCCCTGTTTCTATTTATATGCTTAGGTTTCCTTCGTTTGGTGGTATCATTTCCTGTGTTGATGATGTAATTTCTTATTCTTTTTCTCAGAGGATGGAAGATGTGGGCTACCATGATGCCAAAAGGTGTGAATAGTCTGTCAGTCTTTTCCGATATGTACTTGATGTCGGGAGAGTTGCTAGGGTTCCTGGGGGCGTTTTGTCTACCTGCTTGGGTTTGTTGCTGAGAAATAGGTGGACTGCGTTCATTAAGTACCCATTCATTTTTAATACTGATGCATCAGATAATACTGTATAGCTGATTCTCCTCTGCCCTTCGTCCTTCATCTGTGCTACAGTGTGTCGTTTTCTACTGGAAAACAACACACATGGACCAAGAACTGAACTGTAGAAGCAATCATCCCAACTCCCACAAACAAAGTTGCATTAGAACATAATCTCAACGAACCACCACACACTGCAGCACAGAGGAACTACAAAGAGCAGAGGAGAATCAGCTGCACAGCATATTCAAAAAAAACGGGTACCCAATGAACATACTCCGCTGGTTTCTCAGCAACAAACCCAAACAAACAGACAGAACGCACCCAGAAACTATAGCCACTGTGCCCTACATCAAATACATCTCAGAAATGATTACGCAGACCTTTTGGCATCATGGTGGCCCACAAACCAGAAAACACACCAAAACAGCAACTAATGTACTTGAAAGACCCTATAAAGACAACAAGCAAAACGAACATCCTTGACAAAATACCTTGCAAGAACTGTACCAAAACCTACATTGGACAAACAGGTAGAAAATTAGCAACCAGGTTACATGAACATCAACTAGCCACAAAAAGACATGACCCACATTCACTAGTATCCTTACATACATATGAGGAAGGACACATGTTTGACTGGGATAACACATTCATCTTCGAACAAGCCAACCAGAGAAATGCACAAGAATTCCTAGAAGCATGACATTCCAAATGGAACTCTATTAACACGTTGACTTGGACCCCATCAACCATCCTCTGAGAACACAAACAGGAAATGACATCAGCAACTCAAGGGGCTGGAGCCCAGGGAGATAGGTAGAAAAGTGATCAATCTGAGAATGGTACAGCAGAGAAAAGAAGCGAGTCAAACAGTCAGGGAAGGCAGGGACAAAGCAAAGAAGTCGGGAGGATTGATGAATTAAACTGCATTCTCTTCAATGCAAGTGGCCAAACATGGAAGACAGATGAACTCAGGGCATGGCTTGGAATATGTAACAGGTATATCATAGCAATTGCAGAAATATGGCTCAGGGATGAACAGGACTGGCAGCTTAATGCTCCAGAATACAAATGCTACAGAAAAGGCAAAAAGGGAGGCAGGAGAGGAACGGGTGGTGGCGTTTTTAATAAGGGGTTGCATTACAGCTGTGCTAAGGGAGGATATTCCTGGACAAACATCCAGGGAGGTTGTTTGTGTTGAACGGACAAATGAGAAATGGATGATCACCTTATTGGGATTGCATTATAGATCCCATAATAATCAGATGGAAAACGAGAAACAAAATTGTAAGGAGATCTCTTTATCTGTAAGAATAATAGGGTGGTTATGGTCGTGGATTTTAACTTTCCAAACATAGACTTGGACTGCCTTTGCGTTAAGGGTTTAGATGGAGAGGAATTTATGAAGTGTGTACAAGAAAATTTTCTGTTTCAAGATGTGGATGTACTTATTAGAGAACGTGCAACGCTTGACATATTCTTGGGAAATAAGGCAGGACATGTGAGTGAGGTGACAGTGAGGGAGTACGTTGGTGCCAATGAACATAATTCGACTGGTTTTAAAATAGTGATGGAAGAGGATAGACCACATCTAAAAGTTGAAGCTCTAAATTGAAGGAAGGCTAATTTTGACGGTATTAGACAAGAACTTTCGAAAGCTGATTTTGTAAAGGGACAGCTGGAAAATGAGAAGCCTCCGAAAATGAGATAACGAGAGTCCAGAGACAGTATATTCCTGCTAGGGTGAAAGGAAAGATTGGTAACTATAGGGAATGCTGTATGACTAAAGAAATTGAGGGTTTGGTTAAGAGAAAGAAGGAAGCATATCTAAAGTATAGACAAGAGAAATCGAGTGAATGCTTAAAAGAGTATAAAGGCTGTTGAAATATAGTTGAATCTTTTAAAGAGGTCACAGAAACTAATTCATAGAATCCCTAAAGTGCAGAAAGAGGCTATTTGGCTCAATGGATCTGATCTGATGAGCATCCCACTCGGACCCAGCTCTGCAACCCTGCCCTATCCTTAAAAGTCAGCATTTACCAGTCTGCCCAGCCTCCACATCCCTGGACACTTCAAAACAGGGAGTTTTGGGAAGAATTGTAGCTCAGGTTGAGGTTCTGGATGTAGGTTTGCTTGCTGAGCTGGAAGGTTCGTTTTCAGATGTATCGTCACCATGCTAAGTAACATCTTTAGTGTGCCTCCGGATGAAGCACTGGTGGTATAGCCTGCTTTCTTTTTATGTGTTTGGGTTTCCTTGGGTTGGTGATGGCATCTCCTGGGATGATGTCATTTCCTGTTTTTTTTCTCAGGGGGTGGTAAATGGGATCCAAGTCAGTGCGTTTGTTGATAGAGTTCCAGTTGGAATGCCATGCCTCTAGCAATTCTCATCTGTGCCTCTGTTTGGCCTGTCCTAGGATGGATACGCTGTCCCACTTGAAGTGGTGTCCTTCCTCACCCGTATGTAAGGATACTAGTGAGAGTGGGTTATGCCTTTTGGGTCTACTTGTCTGCCTGTTTGTCCAACATAGTGTTTGTTACAGTTCTTACATGGTATTTTGTAAATGATATTGGTTTTGCTTGTTGTCTGTATAGGGTATTTCAAGTTCATTAGCTGCTGTTTTAGTGTGTTGGTGAGTTTGTGGGCTACCACGTTGCCATAAAAGGTGTGAGTAGTCTGGCAGTAATTTCCGATAAGTCTTTAATGTAGGGGAGAGTGACTCAGGTTTCTGGACATGTCTTGTCTGCTTGTTTGAGTTTGTTGCTGAGAAAATGATCGACTGTGTTCATTGGGTATCCATTCTTTCAGAATGCACTGTATAGGTGATTTTCTTCTACTCTTCGTAGACATCTCAGAAATGATTGCCAGACTACTCAAATTCCACGTAGTCATTCGAGAATGGACTCAAACCCGGGTTCCTGGTGGAGTGAGGCCACAGTGTTAACCACTGAGTCGCCATGTCACCTAATTCACCAAACAAGATTGATAACATTTTGGCATTCAACCATCCATAATGGCTTCACAAATAAGACCAAAAACACACACAATCTGTGGACAAGTAGTCAAAAAGGATTGGAGAAAAGTGGCAATAATGGGGATTTATTCAGAGTGGTAGAAGTTAGGAAATGGTGTTTTACATGGATTGATAATGGGGCCACTGCTGTTCACAATTCACATTAACAATTTACTATTTGAAATAAAAATCACAATTTTGAAATTTGTCAAAGACACCAAAATGGATGCAATCGTCAATACAGAGGACAAGCACAGCACATTAAAGAAGGGCGTAAACAAACTTTCAGAATGGGCATATCAACAGTAAATTATTTTTAACAAGGACAAATGCATGGAATTACATTACAATAAGAAGTAATAAATTATTTGGAAATTAGAAATATAAATCAGCATGAGGAACAAAGGCATCTGGAAATACAAACGCACAAATCACAATAAGTAGCAACACAGATCAATAAGGCTTGAGAGTATGGTGCTGGAAAAGACAGCAGGTCAAGCAGTATCCGAGGAGCAGGAGAATTGACGTTTCGGGCACAAGCCCTTCATCACCCTGTGTTAAAGTGTTTAGAGACATCCTAACAGTGTCGAGGTGACTCTGTAAATAACAAGCTCTCACCTTCCTCATGTGGGAAGCAGTCAGCACTGTACAAAGGGGACAGAAACAGAAGTTGCTGTCTGAAATCAGAGTTAACATTTTGGTGACCCTTCCTCAGAACAGTATTTGGGGAGTTGCTTTATCGTGAGATGCCAGAAATGCGAAAGTGTTCCATTTGATTCAGTTAGGTTAAGACATTTAACTCAACAAGAACAATTTTCATGAATATAAATCACAAAACAAATTTCATGGTTCAGATTTGATGGGCTGAATGGCCTGCTTCCACACTGTAGGGATTCTATGATTCTACAAAATTTATTAGATGACAGCTTCAATTGTAAAGCTATGAAGATAGACCACACATCACTATTTGTTCATCACTATTGAGTCAAAATTGAGCTCAATAAGATTACCTTCCCCACATTAACTCCATTGGTTCAAAAAGATTCACAGGCACATTCTTAGGAGAATAAATACATTTAATAAAAGGCAATTTGTATAAAATATTCTATATTCTTAATCCTTTGAGACATCAGGATTTTTAATATGCAGCAACTCCATATTTCCCTTTTTGGAATGTCAAAATCTGGACAAAGAATTGTGGAGGGAATAAAAACACAAAATGCTGAAAGCACTCAGCAGGTCAGACAGCAATTCAAAGGGAGAAACAGAGTTGAGTGTTTCAGGGTTGATGGTCCATTGCTAGAGCAGATCTGACATTGAATAGAATTGTTAATTCTGTTTCTGCTGATTCTGCTGAGTATTTACCGGCATTTGGAGTTTTCCTTTCAGAATTTGAACATCTGCAGTATTTTATTTTCACAGTGCTAAAGGATTGGGGAGGATGGGTGCAGTCGGCTAGCCAGCTAGTGAAAGGAACAGCTTCACGCCAGCAGAGGGATTAATCACCATTTTGGCCTAGATAGAGTCCCTCATTCCACTCAAAAAAAAAAATTCCCAGAACCTCTCCATGGTTCAATGAATCATCACCAAAGACCTGCCTTCAGACAGAGACCGGAAGAGGAAGAACAAAAAGTCAACAGCACTTGACAAGAATTAATACCCATTCTTGAATTTATTCCCAGGTTTGCTAACAGATCTTCAAGAGGAATGTGTCAGATAAAGATGTTGTTACTTCCATCTTTAAATATCCACAAAAACAAAACAGAGAAAAGTTTGGATGGAGGATATCAAAGAGCACGTCCCTCTAGGCTGAGAGTCAAACTAGCAATGCAGGCTTCCATCTGTCAGATCACTGTTGCTGAAGTTATAACCAGAAAGTTGCTGGAAATGTCAACAGCAAAGGAGGAATGCCCACTCCACACAGACAGCAGCAGTTCAAGATGAAGCTGATTGTGTCAAGGACAACGAGGGGTAGACAAGAAATAATGGCTTTGCTAGCACTGTTCATATCTTGGAGCTGAATGTCTTAAAATATAGAAATGCAATTATACATGTTCAAGAGCTTGGTAAAAAGATGAGAACTTACGTGTAGATGAGGAAAGCATTAGAGGTTTTAACAAGAATAAACTTGCAGGTTTCTCGGCAAGTATCACAAAGACTATTGAATAACCTGGAGGTATCAGATATCTCAATTTAAAAAAAAAATGTTAACCAGAGAAGAGGCCATAACTTTGCTTAATATTGACAGCATTCAGACTTCAGATGGGATGGGTGATGTAAGCTCTCACTATCCTGACCTGACCTGTCTCAGAGGCCTTAGTTATCACATTGCCTGTGAGAACATCAATGTTTGTGGCCAGCAGAGATTTCAGGTAAGGGCTAGAAAGATAAGGAGAAACATGACATGAATTTCTTTTTCACTCAGAGGGTGCTGCAAGTCTGAAAGCAACTGCAGAAAGGATATTTGAGTCAGAAATTCTCATAATGTTTCAGTAGTATTTACTTGTGTTGCCAGTTTTCAGAACTATGGCCAAAAAGATGAAAAATTGGAGTATTTCAGTCAGATCTTTGTTGACCAGCATTGAGATAATAGGCCCAAAGGCCTCCTTCTGTGCTGCAAATGTCTATGAGCCATGGAGTCAACAGCAGCAGCACGACAGAGTCTGAAATGGCAACAACCCTTACCCAACAAAAAGCTCAATCTTGAAACTGATCCTAGCATCCACAACCTTCAGATGAAACTAGTAATAATCGTGGTTTAGGTCATATTGACCCTTTACCTTACACTGGAACACCATATGAGGAAAGTTTGTCAACTTTCCTGTTTCGTTACCTGAAGGTCAACACAACAACTTTTAACTTTCTATTAAGTGAAGCAGCAGCCTGAACCTCAGCTCAGCTGAAATTGGCCTGAGTCACAGCTCTGTATTCTATTCTCAATGTTTCTGAAAAGCTCCTGACAGGATAATAAGCACTCTCACAAAAAAGTGGATTAGTTCTCTGTACTTAGAACTTGCATCATCACACCTTCTAATGTGGAATACCCCACACAGCTACCACATCCGTCTTATCTCCACTTAAAATATGTTGTTTTCTTCAATCAGCAACTGGGGAATTATGCTATTTATAGATTTATTTGCATAAACATGATAACTATGGTAATTAATGCAAATATATGCACATAATTACTTTTCCGTGTTAACTATAATTTGACAATAGTTGGTCTCATTTGATTTTACTTAGCCTTTGTTCTGTCTTTTTTTGAAGTGTATGCAGGAAGACTTACTTTCTCTCCCACCTTGAAGCAATGGCAGTGAAAAGAGGCAATTGGGCAAAGATATCATTTACAGAAATGATTGAGCATAAAAGCTCCTTATTGGTGGAGACCATTAGATTAGATTAGACTAGATTCCCTACAGTGTGGAAACAGACTCTTTGGCCCAACCAGTCCACACCGATCCTCCGAAGAGTAACCCACCCAGACCCATTTCCCTCTGACGAACGCACCTAACACTATGGGCAATTTAGCATGGCCAATTCACCTGACCTGCACATCTTTGGATTGTGGGAAGAAACCGGAGCACCCGGAGGAAACCCATGCAGACACAGGGAGGGTGTGCAAACTCGCCCCCAGGCTGGAATCGAACCTGGGACCCTGGTGCTGTGAGGCAGCATTGCTAACCTGTCAATTGTTGCTCTGCCAATGACTTGATGAGGAGGATACTGGTCAGTGAAATGGCAGCGAAAGGAGACACTTGAAGGTAGAGTCATAGAATCATAGAGATGTGCAGCATGAAAACAGACCCTTCGGTCCAACATGTCCATGCCAACCAGGGATCCAAAATAAATCTAATTCCATTTGCCAGCATTTGGCCCATATCCCACTAAACCCTTCCTTTTCATATACCCATCCAGGTGTCTTTTAAATGTTGTAATTGTACCCACCGAAAGCACCTCCTCTGGCGGCTCATTCTATACACGCACTACCCTCTGCAGGAAAATGTTGCCCCTTAGGTCACTTTTAAGTCTTTCCCCTCTCACCTTAAACTTATGTCCTCTAGTTTTGGACTCCGCCACCCCGGGGAAAAGACCCTGGCTATTCACCCTATCCACGCCCCTCATGATTTTATTAACCTCTATAAGGTCACACTCCCAGAATCCAAGAGAAAAGAGCACCAGCCTATTCCGCCTCTCTCTATAGCTCAAATCCTCCAACCCCTGATAACATCTTTGTAAAGCTTTTCTGAACCCTTTGAAGCTTCACAACATCGTTCCTACAGCAGGTAGGCCAGAATTGAATGCAGTATTCCAAAAATGGCCTCAGCAATGTCCAGTAGAGCTGTAACATGACCTCTTAGCGTATTTGCAATTGTTGAAACACCAGGGGTTGTGTTAGTTGGATTCTGCCTGGAGGAAGATGGGCTCAGGACAGTTACACCCACCATGAGTTCCAAAAAGAGTAACATGGGCAACTGATTCTGACAATTATTGTTGATAGGTAAGGGTTGAAAAGTTACCCCATTATTGACAAAAAAGCTACGCTGTGTTAAACTGTTCTGTCAGTAGGTCTGATAATTCCTTAACATAAGACTCTCAGTTAGGCACTGAGGTTTAAAGACCTGGGTTTCTTTTGAGAGAAGCAGATTAAGAGGAAAATAGATTTTGTATGAGCATAAGCTTGTGTCTGTGGTTGGCTATTGGAAAGAGAATGACACTTCAGATATTTTAAACCATTGAGAGAGTGTGCATGGAAGCAGAATATTCATCCAGCTCTGTAGGTGGTACATTAAGAGGCACCAGAACAAATTGATTTGAGAATAAAACAAGGAAGATTGGTGCAGCAGGTGAATATACATCAAGAGTAATAGAAAATCTTGAATGTTCATTCAGAAATGTGTCACAGCAATGTGAAATATGTTAGTATCTCAAACATTACAGGAGGCTGTTACTGAGGAAATGAGGGAAGGAGCAAATTAGTAAGAAAGAGAAAAAGGAGAGAGTAGAGGGGGAGAAACCAAGAAAAAGAGAGGGAGGGGAGGTGAAAGAGAGTGAAGGAGCAGTGCAGAGATGTGGGAAAGAAAGGCTTGCATTTATATCACACCGGTCATGACACTGAATTCTTCAAAGTGCTTTACAGCGAGTGATGTACTTTTGATATTAGTCACTGTTTTAACATTGGAAAAATAGCAGCCATTGTGAATATAGTAAAATCCCACAAACAGCAATATGATAAAGACCAGATAATTTGTTTATACAATGCTGTTTTCATTTACTTGTTCATGGACAGTAGGCATCTCCAATTAGATCACATTCATTGCATATTCCTTGTTGCCCTTGAAAAAGTGGTAGTGAGCTGGTTATTGAAATGCTGTAGTATTTGCAGAGTAGGGACAGCCACAATGCCGCTAGTAAGGGAGGTCCAGGACTTTGGCAGAGGTGACAGGTTTCGAAGGTGCTGTTGTATAAGCCTTGGTGAATTGCTCCAGTGCATTTTATCGATAGTTTCCCAATACTGCTGACCATCGATAATGGAGGGAGTGAATGTTGAAGATAATTAATTTGAGGAACAAATATTGAACCAAGACATCAGAAATAACTGCCCTGGTCTAGTAAAAAGTGTTGAAAATGTGTTGCTGGAAAAGTGCAGCAGGTCA
>NW_025210594.1:0-2785 GCF_004010195.1 Chiloscyllium plagiosum
GATTGAGAGGCGACCTTATAGAAGTTTATAAAACCACGAAGCATATAGATGAGGTGATTGGCAGGTGTCTTCTCCCTAAGTGGGGGATGGAGGGGATTGTAAGGTGAGGGGACATTTTTTTTTTTAAGTTGAGAGGAGAAAGATTGAAAACGAGGATCAACTTTTTTTTTTAGAAACAGAGTTTCGTGTGTGGAATGACCTTCAAGGGGAAGTGGTGGATGTGGGTACAGTTCCAATGTTTAAAAGACATTTGGGTAGGCACATGAATAGGAAAGATGTGGAGGGATATGGGCCAGGAGCAGGCAGCTAGGACTAGTTTAGTTTAGGGATTACAGTCAGTATGGGCTGCTCAGACAGACCAAAGGGTCTGTGTCTGTGCTGTATGACTCCCCAAACCCCACTGTTGCGGTTCCACATTGGGCTGTGCTGACTTCATTTGGGATCACATTATGCTGTATATCTGGTGCCTCTCTCCCAGGTTAATTCAGGCGGGAACACGGAGAAAATCCCAACTCCTCCTCCCCCCAGCCAGAGGAGGATCATGTAAGAGTTCCCTGTGGACAGTGTCTCACTGCCTTGCTGTTCATTAACACCCTTCACCATCACTGCATTGATGGACCTGCTCTTGGTTTAAGTAGAAGCAGCGACTAGCAGAGGCCACAGGATCCTCCCTTGTACTTTGCACCGGTATTTTAAGAACCACAGGGATGAGATCATAGAATCCCTACAGTGCAGAAATAGGCCTTTCAGCCCATCAGGTCCACCTTAACTGTCCAAAGAACATTTCACCCAGACCCACTCCCCTTACCCTTTCCCTTTAGCCCTTCATTTCCTGTGGCTAACCCATCTAACCTACACATCCCCAGACATTATGGGACAATTTCCCATGGCCGATCCCCCCTAACCTGCAAATCCCTAGACTGTGGGAGGTAACCAGAGGATCTGGAGGAAACCCACGCAAACACAGGGGAGAACTGCACATCCCCAGGCACTATGGGACAATTTCCCATGGGCGATCCCCCATAACCTGCACATCCCCAGGCACTATGGGACAATTTCCCATGGCCGATCCCCCCTAACCTGCACATCCCCAGGCACTATGGGACAATTTCCCATGGCCAATCCACCCTAACCTGCACATCCCTGGGCACTATGGGAAATTTCCCATGGCCGATCCCCCCTAACCTGCACATCCCTAGGCACTATGGGACAATTTCCCATGGCCAATCCACCCTAACCTGCACATCCCTGGGCACTATGGGACAATTTCCCATGGCTGATACCCCTAACCTGCAAATCCCTAGACTGTGGGAGGTAACCAGAGGATCTGGAGGAAACCCACGCAAACACAGGGGAGAATGTGCAAACTCCATTTAGACAAGTGTGGAATCAATCCCGAGTCCCTGGCGCTGAGGCAACATGCCACTCCATCATACAAACCAAGATAATTATGCAAACGTAGATTTCTCCGGCAGTTAAAACTGAACGTTACTGTAATGGCTACATCCCCAAGGGCAGCTACCTCAGCACATTAATTATGCCTTGGATTTCAAGTGGCTTTCAGTCCCCTCCTTTGCTCCACACCTTCGCAATTAGTGTGGGCAGCCACATGCTTGGATCTGACCCCTCTGTTCATGTGGAGGGCTACAGTGATCATGGTCAGTGTCAATGCATCGGAACGTGGGAACAGAAGGAGGCCATTCAGCCCCTCAAGCTTTTCCATCATCCAAGGCTGATCAAGGCCCTAACTCCATCTACCTGCCTTTGGCCCATATCCTTTATCCCTTTGTTTAACAAAAACATATCCATTAACGATGGATCCAGCATCTCCTGCTGTCTGTGGGCGGGAGTCTGAAACCTCTCCCGGCCTTATTGTGTGTGGGAGAGCTTCCCGACATCTCTCCCTGAACCCTCTGCGCCCACATTCTCAAGGCTCTGCCCCCAAGCTCTGGAATCCCCAAAGAGTTGCTCTTTATGTAACCCTGGCTTTTCCTCTGCATATTTTGAATTCATTGTGGTGGTGTTGGAATATTGGGACCTTATGTTGAAGGCAATGAGTTTGGGCTGCTCCTGGGCCCCAGTTTGTGTCAATGACACCCCTGAGCTGTAATTCTGCAGTTTGGCCAATATTGAGTGCGGGTCAAGAATGAGTGTCCCCTGCGACCTCATGGCTGAGTGTCCCACCGGGAAAGCCTTCCCATGCCAATCTGAAACTCTGTGACCCCCTCACCGTATCGGTTTTAAAGTTGATGGCTTGTACGCTGTTGGTGCCACTCCCTCCAGCCACAACGATATCGCTGCTACAATACCGAACTGCATAGATGAACTCGCCGTGATCCTTATCCGGACGGAAGGGAATGTTCTTTTCCGGTGTCGATTTCCGAAAGTCCCAGATCTGCAGCGCGTTCTTGGCCACCCACGACCCAGTCAGAATTTTACTGCTCTGTGTGTCGGGGGAGTAATGACAAAGAGACCCACAGCTGAAAGAACTGGGAACTAACATTGACCTTCGAGAGCCTAAACCCCCCCCTCGTGCTCCCAGGACTCTGTGATTGTGAACTCGGGAATGTGCCCAGTAATCTGACCGAGAGTACGGTACAGACAGAGGAACAGCATTTACCCAGAGTTTACAAATGTCAATCTGTATCCAACCCTTAACATCTGATTGCTGGGGGAGCATCCCGAGGGAGCGTCTTGGGGGAGCGAGGGAGCTTCCCGGGGGAGAGCGAGGTCACATCCTGGGGGAGCGAGGGCGCAGTCGAGGGCGTGTCCCGGAGAAGCAAGG
>NW_025210594.1:18116-20000 GCF_004010195.1 Chiloscyllium plagiosum
CCAGGCAGGGACAAAGCAGAGAACAAGGTAGGACTAATAAACTAAACTGCATTTATTTCAATGCAAGGGGCCTAATAGGGCAGGCAGGTGAACTCAGGGCATGGTTAGGAACATGGGACTGGGATATCATAGCAATTACAGAAACATGGCTCAGGGATGGGCAGGACTGACAGCTTAATGTTCCAGGATACAAATATTACAGGAAGGATAGAAAGGGAGGCAAGAGAGGAGGGGGAGTGGTGTTTTTGATAAGGGATAGCATTACAGCTGAGGGAGGATATTCCTGGAAATACATCCAGGGAAATTATTTGGGTGGAACTGAGAAGTAAGAAAGGGATGATCACCTTATTGGGATTGCATTATAGCCCCCCTAATAGTCAGAGGGAAATTGAGAAACAAACTTGTAAGGAGATATCAGCTATCTGTAAGAAAAATAGGGTGGTTATGGTAGGGAATTTTAACTTTCCAAACATCGACTGGGATTGCCATAGTGTTAAGGGTTTAGATGGAGAGGAGTTTGTTAAGTGTGTACAAGACAATTTTCCCATTCAGCATGTGGATGTACCTACTAGAGAAAGTGCAAAACTTGACCTATTCTTGGGAAATGAGGCAGTGCAGTGACTGAGGTGTCAGTGGGGGAGCACTTTGGGGCCAGCGACCATAATTCTATTCGTTTTAAAATAGTGATGGAAGAGGATAGACCAGATCTAAAAATTGAAGTTCTAAATTGGAGAAAGGCCAATTTTGACAGTATTAGGCAAGAACTTTCAAAAGCTGATTGGGGGCAGATGTTTGCAGGTAAAGGGACGACTGGAAAATGGGAAGCCTTCAGAAATGAGATAACAAGAATCCAGAGAAAGTATATTCCTGTCAGGGTGAAAGGCAAGGCTGGTAGGTACAGGGAATGCTGTACTAAAGAAATTTACGGTTTGGTTAAGAAAAAGAAAGAAATATATGTCAGATATAGACAGGATAGATCGAGTGAATCCTGAGAAGAATATAAGGGCAGTAGGAGTACACTTAAGAGGGAAATCAGGAGGGCAAAACGGGGACATGAGCTAGCTTTGGCAAATAGAATTAAGGAGAATCCAAAGGGTTTTTACAAATACATTAAGGACAAAAGGGTAACTAGGGAGAGAATAGGGCCCCATAAACATCAGCACGGTGGCCTTTGTGTGGAGCCGCAGGAGATGTGGCAGATACTAAATGAGTATTTTGCATCAGTATTTACTGTGGAAAAGGATATGGAAGATATAGAAAGTAGCTAAATAGATGGTGACATCTTGCAAAATGTTCATATTACAGAGGAGGAAGTGCTGGGTGACTTGAAATGCATAAAGGTGGATAAATCCCCAGGACCTCGTCAGGTGTACCCGAGAACTCTTTGGGAAGTGATTGCTAGGCCACTTGCTGAGATATTTGTATCATCGATTGTCACAGGTGAGGTGTCAGAAGACTGGAGGTTGGCTAACGTAGTGCCACAGTTTAAGAAGGGTAGTAAGGAGAAGTCAGGGAGCTATAGATCAGTGAGCCTGACCTCGGTGGTGGGCAAGTTGTTGGAGGGAATCCTGAGGGACAGGATGTACATGTATTTGGAAAGGCAAGGACTGATTCGGGACAGTCAACATGGCTTTGTGGTGGGAAATCATGTCTCACAAACTCGATTGAGTTTTTTGAAGAAGTAACAAAGAGGATTGATGAGGGCAGAGCAATAGATGTGATCTATATGGACTTCAATAAGGCATTCAACAAGGTTCCCCATGGGACACTGGTTAGCAAGATTAGATCTCATGGAATATAGGGAGAACTAGCCATTTGGATACAGAACTGGCTCAAAGGTAGAAGACAGAGGGTGGTGGTGGAGGGTTGTTTTTCAGACTGGAG
>NW_025210595.1:0-2073 GCF_004010195.1 Chiloscyllium plagiosum
GCTGTTCACAACATGCAGCTCTCAATCCTCACAGTATTAACAGCATTAGTTAAATGCTGCAAATGCTTATTTTTAGTGAATTTCTTTGAAGCCTGCAGAGGTATTTACCAGGTCAGGCACAAATAAAAACAAATTTACTTTTTATAAGTTATGACTCACCAAAAGAATGCCAAGCATTGAGGGTTTTTTTTGTAATGCAAACAGGTGATCTCTGTGGTGCAGCACTATTCTATCTTGATGTCGAACTCTATTGCCATTCTTTCACTGTCACAGGCAATTCACCACCACCGTTTCAAGACAAATTAGGAAATATGCATTAAGTGCTGACCTTGGTGCTGCTCACTTCCAGTAGGCAAATTAAAGTAATGCTCCTCAAGACACCACAATACACAATGCAACACAGCTCAATAAATGACAATACACAAGACATCATAACACAGCAAAATCCAGTGGTAAGGAGCTTTGAGAGTTTGAGTGCTCTCTGTTTTCATCAAATTGGGCAAAACCGGGGTGAAATGATGTCAGTGCACAGAGGGTAAGACTCATTGCAAGCTATTCACGCATTTTCCAACTACCGGCTATATGGTGTGATAGTGACAGGAATATAAGGGCATGTTTTCACAGATTCAGATTTATACAGTGCAGAAAAGGGCCAGTTGCCCATCGAGTCTGCACCAACATCTCAATTTCCTGCACTTGTCCCATATCCCTGAATCTTACAATATTTGAAGTACTCATCCAAATATTTTTTTTAAAGTTTGTAAGGTTTCCAGCCTCCATTACCTTCACAGGCAGTGCATTCCAGATTCCAACTACCGGCTGGGTGAAAATGTTTTTCCCAAATCCCCTCTCAATCTCCTTTCCTTTACCCTAAAGCTCCTTGTAATTAATCCTTCAATCAAGGGGAACAGCTGTTCTCTGTTCACCCTGTCCATACCCCTCATAATCTTATACACCCCCCCCACCGCCACCGTCTTACCTGCTCTAAAGAAATCAATCCAAGCCTATCTCCTTATAGCTAAATTTCTCCATCGCAGGCAACATTCTGATGAACCTCCTTCTGTAGACCCTCTCATGCTATCACATCCTTCCTGTAGTGAGGTGACCACAATTACACACAGCACTCCAGTTGTGGCCTGACCAACACTCTGAAACAACTTCAACAAATTGCCTTATAAACACTAAAAGAATTGTGGGTGCTGTAAATCAGAACAAAAACAGAAGTTGCTGGAAAAGCTCAGCAGGTCTGGCAGCATCTGTGAAGAGAAATCGGAGTTGACGATTGGGTTCTGGGTTCTGAGGAAAGTTCACTGGACCTGAACTGTTAGCTCTGATTTTGCTTCGCTGCCAGACCTGCTGAGACTTTCCAGCAACTTCTGTTTTTGTTTCCAATGTTACTCCTTGTTCTTATACTCTATGCTGCGACTGATGAAGTTTTTTTTTTAGATTAGATTAGATTACATTACAGTGTGGAAACAGGCCCTTCAAGTCCACACCGACCCGCCGAAGCGAAACCCACCCATACCCCTACATTTACCCCTTTCCTAACACTACAGGCAATTTTAGTATAGCCAATTCATCTGGCCCTGCACATCTTTGGACTGTGGGAGGAAACCGGAGCACCCGGAGGAAACCCACGCAGACACGGGGAGAACATGCAAACTCCACACAGTCAGTCGCCTGAGGTGGGAATTGAACCCGGGTCTCTGGCGCTGTGAGGCAGCAGTGCTAACCACTGTGCCACCGTTCCGCCCACTTCGAGTTGTCGAGTACTTGTTTAGAGGAAAGAAAGTCCATATTGTTGGAAGTCAGGAAAGGGTTTGAGATGAAATATAGGAGGACTGCTGAGAAACACAAAAGAAATGAAAACAGTAAATCATTAATTGCAAATGAAGCCCCCTTTTTCATATATTCATTAGGTTTGTTTTCATTATAGGATCAGACCCATGCAAATCACTTCTTGCAGATGCTATAACTGGTGTTTACTTCCAATGCTACATGGGTCAGTGGGTTACAGCAGACTCTGTAAAATGAACAATTCAGACAGCCTGAATCTGATTAATCTAACACAAT
>NW_025210595.1:17178-20000 GCF_004010195.1 Chiloscyllium plagiosum
TGCCCCACCATTCCATTATGGCTGACATGTTTTGCAACCCCATTCTCTTTTTGGCACCACTGAAACGTTGATTCACCTACTCATCAAGAACATATTGATATCCTTCTTAAATACACACAATGAATTGATGTTCAAAGTCCTCTGCCGCAATGAGTTCCACAGTTTCACCACACTGTGGCTGAAGAAATTCTTCCTCGCCTCATTTTGATTGGATCGTCGTTTCATTGTGAGGCTGTGTTCTTGCATCCGAGTCTGTCCTGCCAGTGGAAACATCTTCTTCATGTACGCTGTCTACAGGTTTCTTCATATTCCGTAGGTTTCAATCAGATCCCCTCTCATGCTTCTAAATTCCATTGACTACAGAAAAAGACTGTTCTACTGCTCCTCTTACGACAAGCACATTGGGATCTTTCTTGTGAACTTCGGATTCCCCTTCAATGCAAGCACAACTCTACTTAGATTTGGGGCCCACAGCTGCTCACAATATATCAGACAGCAGGACAGCCCTGCTCTTTTTATTCTCGACCTCTTGAAATGAATGCCAACATTGCATTTATCTTTCTAACCGCCAATTGAACCTGAACAGGTGGAGGTTGGAAATTTAAGAAACAGTAAATGAAGGTAGTATTTGTCTATAAACTCAAAACAGTGCTGGAGACAGACGGGGAGGCATTAAGCGGGGACAGCCAGGGTAGGACTCCAATCATGGCAGATTCTAACCAACATATAGGTTGGACAAACCAAACTAGCAATAATGCTATAGAGGACAATTTGTTGAAGTCTGCACATGATGCTGTTTCAGACCAACTCATAAAAGTAGAAACTTGAGAAAAAGCCATTTGCTGATTGATAGTTGGGCAATTATATCGTATTAATTAACAAGCTTATTGTAATGGGTGGAAGTGACCATAAAATGCTAGAATTGTTTATTGAAATTGAGAATGAGAACACCAAAGGATTGATGTATAAATTGGCAATGTTGGATTGAGGAATCTTAGTAAAAAAGTTAGAAATAGATAGCCAATTTGTAATATATCAGAAACACTTGCATGAGTTACAAAAGTTGTTCATTCCCCTCTGGTGCAACAATAAAACAAAAAAGGCAGCAGTGGGTCACCCTGTTTGATTCCAGAACTGCACAAGAAGCATCCTTCCTATACTTGTCCTCTGACGCTATTGAGGAAATTACTCAGTCTGAGACTTTGATTCAAGAAGCTTTATTGTTCATGAATTGACAGGTACGCTGTCACACAGTCTCCTCTGTCACACAGAATTCTCTTGAGCTGAAGAGTCAGTCTACAGTTCCACAATGATACAAACAACTTTGCTTACATTTCACACTTTACATTAATTCAACCTAAAGATAAACACAGTGCCAGCTATCACCTTGTTGCTCAAGGAAGGATAAGCTAATGAGCTCAAGAAGAAGTCCCACTTGGGAGCCTGTGACATACTCCTTATATTTCACCAAATTATAATTACACGGCCTCAGTCTTTATGTCCTGCAGAATTTTCTCAGTAAAGCGAGGGGCTGAAAGCCAATATATCTTAATTTTGGTCAAGTATCCCATCAGGCAGCAGTAGGCCAAACTTTTACTACTTCCACAATTCCCTCCTTGTTGATTTTCTAGATCAACGCTTGTGTTTAGGGAACAGGCGCACCCAAAAGAGGGGGTTGCATGTCCTTCTCGAAAAGCGCGCATTCTCATCCACGCTTGTTTATTGTCGGGGTCATCATGGGGTATTTCCGGTAGATGATTCCATCTGTTTTTGAGCAGAATGTGGTAGGAATGAACTGCTCACAACAACCTGTAATTCTCCATATGATACAAAGTATTGTGAGTATGATAGTAAAGGGAACGGCCCAATGTTTAGGGAGGATTCCCACTTAGCCAGTCAGGCAATTTCCACGGACCACCAGGTATCAGAAAGGGAGCACAATTTCTCGACTGCCATGTGAATGTGAGTCACCAATTCCGAGACATTTTCTTCCTTTTTTTCTTCTTCCCCCCAACACTACTGCCTAACTGGGGTAGTGCTTATATTTTCCCCAGCATCCATGTTGTGTGTATGTAGGTGTGAGACACAGTGAAAGACAACAGGTGTACATATCATGATTCAATTTCCACTACCGGGAAGAAAGTAAACACCAGGGTGGCCAGTGACAAGCAGTGCCATTCACATCAAAGGATAATGTTTCATGATCCAAAAAGGTGAAGGGGAGGCAGGGATTACAATGCAGTAGAGTTTGAGAGGGAAATAAAACACTCCAAACCCTGTGTGCCCACCTCTCATGAAGAGTTCGAGGGCGTTGGTAGACACGGCATACTCCTTCTCCAGGGACACCCGGGCTCGGACGTTACCACAGGAGAGGGGCAGACAATCGGTGACATTTTTAGAGTTGTCTGGCATGTAGGTTCAGCATTCCCGCCCAATAACAGCACAAGTGCCACACTCATTTTGGATAATAGACAATCCAAAGCCAAGTGGTTCTAAAGGGCCACTGTTCTAACTGCAATGATCTCAACATTGATCTCAGTTAGGGCCTCAGTGTCATTGACGACAATTTCCAATACTGTTTCCAAGTTGCTCAATTCTTGGGAATGCAGATAGATTACAATAGAAGATGTAAACATCCCAACCCTGGTGAATAATCCGGTGAGGGATGTCTTGGGCTTCAGTGATGAAGTTAACTCATCGAAGACTATAATGCGAGGTACTACATGCATATCTCATAGACCTCGACCCTCTCCAATCGGAGGGAAGAAAAGGATAGGCCTTAAAACAGCATATAAAATAAGTAGCGTGGTAGGTGGTTAATC
>NW_025210596.1:0-4568 GCF_004010195.1 Chiloscyllium plagiosum
GATGTATAATACACGATACAGCTGGCTCAATACAAACAGAAAGATCTACTCTGAAAATGTGTTGCTGGAAAAGCGCAGCAGGTCAGGCAGCATCCAGAGAACAGGAGAATTGACGTTTCGGGTATAAGCCCTTCTTCAGGAATCAGGGCTTATGCCCGAAACGTCGATTCTCCTGTTCCCTGGATGCTGCCTGACCTGCTGCGCTTTTCCAGCAACACATTTTCAGCTCTGATCTCCAGCATCTGCAGCCCTCACTTTCTTCTCCAGAAAGATCTATCTCCATGTCATCTCTGTTTAGTTAAGATTGAGGATGGCACTGAATGAAGAGTATGCCACTTTGCCACATTTACATCCAAACTGCAATAAATAGCCTTGAATATGAGGACATGGCAGAATCAAAAATGAGGTGGACAAAATGATCTGAAACAGTAAGAGTGTAATGAAATAACTGAAATAGACAGCAGTAAGTGTTCTGACATGAAATCCTCATAAGGCCAGAAGGAATAAAAGGAGAAGCAGGCCATTCGGCCCATCAAATCTGCATTACCAAACAATTAGATAGTGATTGTTCTGATAATCCTCAACTCTATTTTCTCCATAACTCTCATACTCTTACTGATTAAAAGGCTGCCTTGGATGTATTTAAATACCAAGCCTCTACAATCCCCTGTGCTAAAGAATTCCACAAATCCATCACCCTCAGACATAAGACATTCCTCCTCATCTCTGCCTTAAAAGGGTGACTCCTTATTCTGAGATTATACCCTCTGAGCCTAGACTGTCTCAGAAGGGGCAACAATCTTTCCAAATCTATTCTGTCAAGCCCCCTAAGAATCTTGTATGTTTCAATAGGTCTCTCGTTTTTCTAAATTACAGTGAGTACAAGTCCAACTTACTCAAAATCTTCTCATAAGACAGTTCCTCCATATTCATGATTATTTTAATAAACTTTCTCTGGACTGCTTCCAAAGCTCATCTCTAGTTGCCCTTGAGAAGGTGGTGGTGAGTTGCTTCCTTGAACTGCTGCAGTTTCTGTGCTGTAGGTTAACTTACACTGCCCTTGGAGAGGGAATTCCAGGATTTTGACCAAGCGACACTGTGATATATTTCCAGTGATACATTTCCAAGACAGGATGGTAAATGACTTGGAGGGGAACTTGCAGGGCGTGGTGTTCCCATGTGTCTGCTGTCCCCGTTCTTCAAGGTGGAAGTGGTCGTGGGTTTGGAGGATGACGTCTAAGGAGACTTGTTGAATTTCTGTGGTGCATCTGGCAGATGGTACACATTGCTGCCCCTGAGCATCATTTGGGGAAAAAGCAGATGTTTGTGGATGGGATGCCAATCAAGCAAGCTGCTTTGTCCTGGATGGTGTCAAACTGCTTGAGTGTTGTTGGAGCTACCCCCATCCAGGCAAGTGGGAAACATTCCATCACACTCCTGACTTGTGCATGGTAGATGATGGACAGTCTTTGAGGAGTCAGGAAGTGAGTTATTTGCCATAGTTTTCCAAGCCTCTGGCCTGCTGTTATAGCCACTGCATTGATGTGGTGAGTCCAGTTGAGTTTCTGGTCAATGATAACCCTCAGGGAGTTGATAGTAGGAGATTCAGTGATGTTAACACCATTGAACGTCATTGGGACAGTGGTTAGTTTGTCTCTTATTGTTGATGGTCATTACCTTGCATTCGAGTAGCATGAACATTACTTGCCACTTGTCAGCCCTACCCTGGATACTGTCCAGATCTTGCTGCATTTAAATATATACATCTTCAGTATCTGAGGAATCGTGAATAGTGCAGAACATTGTGCAATCATTGGAGAACATCCCCACTTCTGACTTTATGATGGAGGGAAGGTCATTGATGAAGCAGCTGAAGATGGTTGGGCCTAGGACACTATCCTGAGGAACTCCTGCAGAGATGTTCTGGAGCTGAGATGACTGACCTCTAACGTTCACAACCATCTTCCTATGGGTCAAGCATGACTCCAACCAGCGGAGAGTTTGCCCCCGATACCCATTAATTCCAGTTTTGCTCAGGCGCCTTAATGTCACACTTGGATGAATGCAGCCTTGCTGTCAAGGGCTGTCACTCTCACCTCCCACTGGAATTCAGCTCTCTCGTCCATGTTTGAACCAAGACTGTAATGAGGTCAGGGGCTGAATAGCCCTGGAGGAACCCAAACTGGGCATCACTGAGCAGGTTATTGCTGAGCAGGTGCTGCTTGGCAGCACTTTTGGTGACATCTTCCATCACGTTACTGATGATCGAGAGTAGAGTGTTCTGACAGTAAGTCACCAGATTTGATTTGTCCTCCTTTTAATGTACAGGACATACCTGGGCAACTTTCCAAATTGTTGGGTGGTGGAGCAGCTTGGCTAGGAGAGGTGCCAGTTCTAAAGCACAAGTCTTAGCATTTGCACAGACGTGTGGGCTCTTCTGTCATTGAGGATGGGGATATTTGTGGAGCCATCTCCACCAGTGATTTGTTTAATTGTCCATCAAATTCACAACTGGATGCGGCAATCGGCCTTATTTCATTGAATGTTCAGAAGTGGATAAACAAAACCCACACAAGTGTCAGCAAAGTCAAAACTCTATGAGCGCAGGTATGATTGACTCAATCAGAAGCGAGTGATAACATTGATTCTGACAACTGATGCACTGTTGAAAATAAGTCCAAAGAGTATCAGAGTTGTGCAAACGCACAAGTTGGCTTCTGTTTCATTTCCCTTCATGTTAAGATTTTAAGGAGGCAATAATATTGAGAAAAGATTTAGACATAATTTTTCGATGATTTTCTTCATCTTACTTTTGGTAACAGCCTAAGGAGCTTTCCTGCTTGTTTTGAATTCTATTAACGTGAGTCAATATTTTCATTAATCAGAAAACTATATGATAACGTGGTAAGAATCTTTTACCCATATTTCGGGGCATTATTGCTTTTATATCGGACTGAAATGCCTCAAAACTTGCATGTCAGAGGGAGGCAATGGCTTAGTGGTAATATCACTAGATATTTAACACAGAGACCCAGGCAATGTTCGAGAGACCTGGGTTCGAAACCCAACACAGCAGATGATGGAATTTCAATTTGATTTTAAAAAAGCATCTAATGATGACCATGAATCCACTGACATTTGTCGGGAAAACCCATCTGGTTCACTGATATCCTTTAGGGAAGGAAATTGCCGTCCTTCCCTGGTCTAGCCTACATGTGACTCCAGACCCACAGCAATGTGGTTGACTTTTAACTGTTCTCTCTCTCTCTCTTTCTCCAGCCAGTGATGCCCTTGTCCTGTGAAAGAATACAAAACATTCAATTGCTTCATAATAGCAGGGGGAAATATTAGCACCACTTTCCATGCTTCAATCCTCCTTGTTATTCAAACTTCCTTTGTCTACCTGGATGGGGGAAGGAACTTAATTATGTAAATTATATCAAAGGACTAACAAGTCACAGATGGATTTAAATGTGAGATAATGAACTCTGAAAGAGGAAACATGTGCTTAGAATCGGTCCAACTTTGAAATACGAAGCTCTTATCAATAAGGCTAATTAAGTACAGGAACGCATCTTGAAAATATTTAACCATAACGGAGAGCAGATTGCTTTGTGACTGACTGAACGCTATTCAGGCTATTTTTAGAACACAAATTTGAGTCTTCAAAAGGACAATATAAAGGTCAAAGAGGAGTCCGACAAGGGCAAAGCTTCAGGAATGTTACATTGTGAAGAGCAATTCAAGGAATGAAAGCTAGAATTACAAAACCAAGATTTATCAATTTGACACTATGATAGGACTGAGTTAAATGATCACAGCTGATGGTCTTTGCTCTTCATCATCTGTTTTCAGCGGCCCATGTTTGCATTTTGCAATATTTTATATTCAGTTTTGAATTTAGTTGCATTTTTATACTAGTTCCTAATTTTCAGAAGGAAACATCTTTAGTCGTATCATCATTATGCCTTTGTTAAATAACGAATTAAATAAATAGATATATCAGAGGCAACTGAGTGCACTTATCTAAACGGAACAAATCAACAATGAAGCTTCCTCAGGATATTACGGGTTGAGTTTTTCCCATGTTTTTGGCTACTGGGGTGTTCCATTGTTCCCTGGTATGGTTCACAATGGCTTTTCTCCCCAGTTAGATGCAAAAATAAACTGCAGGACCTGGAATCCAAGCAGGAGACTGGGAGATCACAACAAGGCAGGCAGCATCAGGAGGTGGAGAAATCAACGTTTTCGGTGTAACCCTTCTTTAGGACGGAAACACAGACTTTTCCACGTCCTGATGCTGCCTGCCTTGCTGTGTACCCCCAGTCTCCTGATGCTGCCTGCCTTGCTGTGTACCCCCAGTCTCCTGATGCTGCCTGCCTTGCTGTGTACCCCCAGTCTCCTGATGCTGCCTGCCTTGCTGTGTACCCCCAGTCTCCTGATGCTGCCTGCCTTGCTGTGTACCCCCAGTCTCCTGATGCTGCCTGCCTTGCTGTGTACCCCCAGTCTCCTGATGCTGCCTGCCTTGCTGTGTACCCCCAGTCTCCTGATGCTGCCTGCCTTGCTGT
>NW_025210596.1:18548-20000 GCF_004010195.1 Chiloscyllium plagiosum
GGGTGTTGGGGGGTGTGGGGGGGGGGGGGGGGGTGTTGGTGAGGAGAGTAGTGCTAACTAAGGACTGTCGAAGGGAACGGTCCTTATGGAAGGCAGAGAGGAGTGGGGAGGGAAAAATGTTCTTGATGGTGGGGTCTAGTTGGAGTTGGTGGAGGTGTTTAAGGATGATATGTTGGATGTGAAGACTAGTAGGGTGCTAGGTGAGGACAAGGAGCACTGTCTTTATTGGGTTTGGAGTGGGGGGGGTTTAGAGCAGTGGAACGGGGAATGGAGGTGGTGTGACGGAGGGCTGTCTGGATGACAGAGGAAGGAAAAGCACCTTGTTCGAAATAGGTGGACATCTGGGATGCTTGAGAATGGATTGTCTCCTCATCTGAGCTGATTCAGCGGAGGCGGAAGAATCGGGAGAACAGGATGGAGTTCTTGCAGAATACTGGGTGGGAGGAAGTGTGGTCCAGGTAATTATGGGAGTCTGTGGGTTTGTAGTAAACATCCATATGGAGACTGTTGCCGGAGACGGAAATGAAGAGGTCAAGAAAGGGGAGAGAGGTGTCCAAGATGGACCGAGTGAATTTGAGGGTGGGGTGGAAGTTGTGGGTGAAATCGATGAACTGCTCCAGTTCAGCCTGGGTGCAGGACGCTGCACTGATGCAGTCATCGATGTAACGGCGGAAAAGTTGGGGCACATTGCCTGTGTAGGTACTGAAGAGGGACTGTTCGGTATAGCCAACAAACAGCTGGGGCCCATCCGGGTGCCCATGGCCATCCCCTGGATTTGGAGGAAATGGGAGGAGTTAAAAGAAAAGTTGTTGAGGGTGAAGACCAGTTTGGCAAGGCAGAGGAGGGTATTGGTGGTGGGGGACTGGTTGGGTCTGTTGGAGAGGAAGAAGCGGAGGGCCGGGAGGCCAGCCTTGTGGGGTATGGACGTGTATAAGGATTGCATGTCTATCGTGAAGATAAAGTGCTGGGACCAGGGAACTGGAAGTTACTGAAGAGGTGGAGGACGTGATTGGTATCATGGATGTAGGTGAGAAGTGCCTGAACCAAGTGGGGGAGGAGGGAGTTGAGGTAGGATGAGATGAATTTGGTGGGGCAGGAGCATGCCGAGATGGTGGGTCGGCCGGGGTAGTTGGGCTTGTGGATCTTGGGGAGCACGTAGAACCGGTGAGTGCGGGGCTGGGTTCCATGAGTTTGGAAGCAGTGGAGGGAAATCACCAGAGCCAATGAGGGCACGAACGGTGCAGATGGTTTTGGCCTGATGGGTCACAGTGTGGTCGTGGGCAAGCGGGAGGTGGGACGTGATGTTGGAGACATCAGCCTCTGTGACATAGAGGTCCGTTCTCCAGACTTCCCTTTGCCAAGTTTCTTCCACTGCGAAGTCTTTTCAAAGGATGCCCACTTTGAAGAAGTTCTCTGCCTCCCTCAGACTTATACTCAGTAAGTCCCTTTCTC
>NW_025210597.1:0-2187 GCF_004010195.1 Chiloscyllium plagiosum
AGAGGGCAGTTAAGAGTCAGCTATGTTGCTATGGGTCGAGAGTCACAGATAGGCCAGACTGGGTAAGGATGGCAGTTTCCTTCCCTAAAGGGTGGGTTTTTCCAACAATCAATTCATGGTTATCGTTTGATGAATTAATTCAAGATGTTTTTTTTTTAATTCAAATTCCGTCACCTGCCAGGGTGGGATTTAAACGCAGGTCCCCAGCACATTATCTGGGTCTCTGGATTAGCAGTCAGCTGATAACACCACTAGGCCATCACCTCCACCTTATAGAAACAATAAAAGTAACACTTTGATGCTAAGCAATGACAATTTTACACAAATCTAGTGACTTACTGAAAACCTGCTTTAAAAATGGTCTTTAGTACTGCCTTATAAAGTGGTAATAATCCAGACCTTTAAGTATCAAGAACAAAAAAAAAACTATGTTTTGTAAATAAACCTTGTGACGTTACCATTCAGTACAGCAACTTCCTCAGTCTAATGGATGTCTGGGCTCTTAGCCATTAATTCAAACCTTGACTCTTACATACAAAATAAACGTACATACATAGTGTCCATTTCTACATAACAAAATGCTTGTTGATTTCTCAAGGCAATGACCTGACCAATCAAAGACAACTTGCCTGATTTAAACTTTAAACAAAACTTGGATGTTAACTATCAATCAACATTAACTGGTGCATGCTCCAAGGCAATGCCTCAACTGGTCAGAGGGATGTCAAACAATCAACATACTTTTCTCATGCACTTTAAATGCTTGTTTAACCCCTTGAATTGATAATCTTGCACATTGTAACATGTGAGTGCAAGGCTGACACCTTTGTAAAAGTGTGGCTTTTTTTGAGAATATTCAAGCTTTTATCTTTCACAATAACCTCATGTATCATCTTATCAGAAGTGTTCCAGAATCTAGGTACAACACAACCATTCTTTTATCCACGTTATTTTTGTTTATTCACTTGTGAGATGTGGCTACCATTGGCTTCTACTACCTGTTCCTAATTGCTCTTTTGAAAGTGGTGGTGAGCTGCCTTTTTGAAAAGTGCAATCTATGTGCTGCAGGTAGACCCACAATGTAGGTAGACCCTTGGGAGGGAATTCCAGAATTTTGACTTGGTATCAGTGAAGGAATATTTTCAAAGTCAGAATGGCAAGTGGCTTGGAAGGGAACTTGCGAGTATTGGTCATTTCCATTTGTCTGCTGACCTTGTCCTTGTAGATGGAAATGGTTGCAGGTTTAGAAGGTGCTGCTCAGAGATCTTTGGTGAATTTCTGCAGTGCATCTTGTAGATAGTACTGCTGCTACAGAGCATTGGTGATGGAGGGAATGGATACTTGTGAATATGATGCCAATGAAGCAGACCTGGATGGTGTAAAACATCTCGAGTGTTGTTGACAGTACACTCATCAAGGCGAGTAGGGAATATTCCATCACACTCTTAACTTGTACCTTATGTACAGGTCTCAGGAGATGAGTTACTCACCGCAGTATTCCTAGATTCTGATTTGTTTTTGTACTTACAATGTGGTGAGTCCAGTTGAGTTTCTAATCAATGGTAATCCCCAGAATGTTGATAATGGGCTGTCTGTGATTTTAACACAACTGAATGTTAAGGAGCAGTTGTTGGAGTGTCTCTTATTGAAGATGGTCATTGCTTGGCACTTGTGTGGTCTGACTGTTACTTGCCACTTGCCAGCCAAAGCCTGGTTATTGTCGAGAGCTTGTTACATTTGGATGTGGACTGCTTTAGTATCGGAGGTGTCATGAATGATGCTGAATATTGTTGAATTATCAGCAAACATACAACCCTGACCTTGTGATGGAAAGAAGGTCACTGATGAAGCAACTGAAGATAGTTGAGTTACTTCCTTAAAGAACTTCCAAATCTGATGTCCCTTTCTCTGAAATGGACGCTGAACTATTCTGGATAAAGCAAATTACTGCGGATGCTGGAATCTGAAACCAAAAGAGAAAATGCTGGAAAATCTCAGCAGGACTGGCAGGATCTGTAAGGAGAGAAAAGAGCTGATGTTTCGAGTCTAACTGACCCTTTGTCAAAGGGTCAGTTAGACTTGAAACGTCAGCTCTTTTCTCTCCTTACAGATGCTGCCAGACCTGCTGAGATTTTCCAGCATTTTCTCTTTTGGTTTCAGATTCCAGCATCCGCAGTAATTTGCTTT
>NW_025210597.1:2439-3837 GCF_004010195.1 Chiloscyllium plagiosum
TGTCTGCTTCCACCACCACCTCTGGCATTCACTGTCCTTTGTGTGCAAAATGTGACTCCCCCCGCCCCCCACCCACACCCCCCACCTTGAAACTGTACTCTCAAGTCAGTCCCACCTCCAGCTTGGGAAAAAAAATTCTATTCTATCTGTGCCATTTACAATCTTATAAACTTCCATCAATTCACCCCTCAACCTCCAGTGTTCCAATGAAAACAAACCCATTCTATCCAGACTTTCTTCATAGCTACAATCCCCCACACCAGGCAACATCCTGGTAAACCTTCTCTGTGCTCTGACTGTGAGTCTGGTGCTGCATTCTTGATTATCACCCTTCCTGTATTTATCCTGTCCAGTCCTGTTAGAATTTTATAGATTTCTATAAGATGCTTCCTTGTCTGA
This sequence comes from Chiloscyllium plagiosum, assembly GCF_004010195.1. Lineage (NCBI taxonomy): Eukaryota > Metazoa > Chordata > Chondrichthyes > Orectolobiformes > Hemiscylliidae > Chiloscyllium > Chiloscyllium plagiosum. Next base: position 2,839 of record NW_025210597.1, read on the forward strand.
AGTCCAGGGAATATCGCCCTGACAGATCCAGTTTCTTTTCACATATCCGTCCTGCTATCCCAGGATTCAGTCTGGCAAACCATATTTCAATGCCCTCATAGTCAGTACTTCTTTCCTCAGATAAAGAAACCAAAACCACACCGAATACTCCAGGCGTGGTCGCACCAAGGTAAAAACAATGACTGCAGACGCTGGAAACCAGATTCTGGATCAGTGGTGCTGGAAGAGCACAGCAGTTCAGGCAGCATCCAAAGTGCAGCGAAATCGACGTTTCGAGCAAAAGCCCTTCATCAGGAATAAAGGCAGTGAGCCTGAAGTGTGGAGGAGGTTGGGGGTGGGGATAGAGTAGCATAGAGTACAATAGGTGAGTTGGGGAGGAGATGAAGGTGATAGGTCAGGGAGGAGAGGGTGGAGTGGATAGGTGGAAAAGGAGCGAGGCAGGTCGGACGCCCTGTACAGCTGCAGCAACTCATCCCTGTCCCTGTACACTATCCTCTCACTATGAACGCTAACTTATCATTTGCTTCCTTCACCTCCTGCTGCAGCTGCCCACGTACATTCAGCAACGGTATACAAGGACATCCAAGTCTCATTGCACATCCCCTTTTCTCTATCTATTGCCTTTCTGTTTGTGCTACAAAGTGGATAACCTCACATTTACCCATATCATATCTCATCTGCTGCACGTTTTCCGAACGTGTCCAAATCACACTGAAACATCTCTCTATCCTCCTCACAGCTCACCCTCCTACCCAAGTTCTCTCTGTTCAATGTGAGAGCTTCACATGGTAGAAAATATTTCAACATTTACAAAGTTAACTTCTTTTCAACAGCAACAAAAATAAAGATAAAACAAGGAAAAAGAAGCAGTATTTTCTTTGGGAACAAACAGAGATCACTTGCCTTTCAATCATCAAGAAATTTACAGCCAACGGTTGGAAGTGTTCACCCTCTGGAACAGCTCGACAGAATGTTCGGACACTGTGGCAGGGGGGAGGG
>NW_025210597.1:7627-8556 GCF_004010195.1 Chiloscyllium plagiosum
CACTTTGTCCTTTCCAACTGCTCCATCCTGTGTACCACAATGTATTATCCCTCTCCCCGCCCCCACACCTAAAGCCACGTGATCTCCTCCTAATGGATAAATTGTTCATTTTAAATCTGAAAGAGATGCATTTTTTGGGTCAAATGTGTTATGGGATTCGGGCTAAAGTCAGGAACATAGACCTGGGACAAGATCAGTCATGATCTGATTGAATGGGGGAACAGACCCAAGGGGCCGAATGGCCTATTCCTGTTCCTGTGCCCCTGTAATGGGGAGATGGCGGTGCAGTGGGAACCTCACTAGAGGAATAATTCCCGGATGGACACGGGTCCCAATCCATCACGGTGCCTGTTAGAACTTCAATGCAATGTCTCAGTCTGGAATGGAAAGTGATTTCCATTAAAGTGGCTCAATGTTGGAAAGACCCCCCCCCCCCACCATTAGTGTCAGTGCTGCCCTTTAGGGAAAGCAATCTGCCCTCCTCACAGGCAGGGCGGGCCCGAGAGGGGGCGCTCGCGGGCGGTCGGTAACCGGGGGGTAATGCTGGGGGAGAGAGGGAGGGACAGGAATTGGACAGCACCGGTCACCGTTCATCCTTCACTAAACCGGTTCAGGCAGATTGTCGCTCTCTCTCTCTCTCTCTCTCCCACCCACCCCCACCTCCCCCTTTCTCCGGGGGCGGATTGAAAGAGACTGGGATCTTCCTGCGCTCTGATCCTCCTCTTCCCCATTTATTTAAGGGATGGAGGGGCCGGGTGGGGATGGTGTGAACCGACCCGACCCCCCCCCCCCGCCCCCCGGGGGGGGGGGGGGGGGGGGCGGCTGCATCATGATGGAGGGTCGAGTGGGTTTGGGAAGTGGGGCATTCGGAGCCGCAGCTGCCTCTGGGCTATTTCTCTCCCTCTCTCACGCACACACACACACACACA
>NW_025210597.1:8614-10555 GCF_004010195.1 Chiloscyllium plagiosum
TGGAGGGTCGAGTGGGTTTGGGAAGTGGGGCATTTGGAGCCGGAGCTGCCTCTGGGCTATTTCTCTCTCTCACATAATCACACACAGAGAGGGGAGAAAGGCTGTGAGCCAAGACCGGGCGGGAAACAGGAATCTGCTGGAAACAAGACGTGGGCGATGAGGCTGAAAGGAAGCTGCTGGAGCCCGCGCCCCTGAGTCTGAAATGGAGAGGTCTCTGAGCTTGCCCAAGGTGAAGGGTTACAATCCCAGGACTGAGGGGGCACGGTGTCTTCATGGAGGGTCTTGGGAGGAAAATATCGCCAGATGACAACGGATTGAAATGTTCTTCATGACTGTTTCAGGAGGTTGTACAGGATGTTGGTGAGGACACTTCTGGATCAATGTGTTAGATTCTCGTCACCCTGCTGTAGGATGGATATTATTAAACTGGAGAGAGTTCAGAAACAATCTACAAGGATATCACACAGACTGGAGGGTTTGAGTTACAAGGAGAGGCTGGACAGGTGTTTTCACTGGGGTGTTGGAGGCTGAAGGGTGACCTTTATCGAGATTTATAAATCATGAGGGACATGGAAGGGGCGAATAGCAAAGCTTTTTATCCCTTAGGGTACAGGAGTTCACAACGAGAGAGAGGTTTAAGGTGAGAGGGAAAGATTACAGAGGGACCTGAGGTGAAACATTTTCACACAGAGTGAGGGTCGTGTGTGGAACGAGCTGCCAGACAAAGCGATACAACGACAACATTTAAAAGGCATTTGGACATGGACGTGAATAGGAAACGGTCAGAGGGTTATGGAGCAGTCACAGGCTCCTAGGACTTGTTTAGTTTGGGAATGTTGGCCGGCATGTTCGAATTAGTGTACGCCTCTATGACAGAGATTAAAGGATGTGAAAAAGAATGATTGTAAATGGGAAAATGAGACAGAATTTGAATAAGCACAAATAGAGAATGCTGGGGATACGCAGCAGGGTCTGGTAGGGTCAGTGCAGAGAGAAACAGAAACTGAGCGTGGAGTTCTGAACAAGAGACACATTGGACTGAAATGTTAATTCTGTTTCTCTGTTCACTGACTCGACTGTACCTGCTGTGTTTCTCCAGCACTTTGTACTTTAAATCACCAGCATCTGCAGTATTTTGCTTTATTATAGTACGTTCATTGTCATGCATCGACAAAGAGGTTCAAATGGAAACCGCAGAAGCAATCAGACCAAAAAAAAAGGTCTACCCGAAAAAATAGAGAGACATAGAGTACGATTTCAAAATTCTAAATGAGATGTTGAATCTGCAAGGCTGCAATATTCCTTAAACAAAGTTAAGGGACCATCTCTTCACTTTCCAGCTTTATCGGAACGAGGGGATTTGGAGGGGAATGGTAAGTGGAGCAATACTACCACCAGGTGGCGGGCATCGGCAGTGCAGGGAAATAAAATAAAAAGTGGTATCTCAATAACAACCACCAGGTGGCGATGATGGTCCATGGAAAACATTATTTGTAACAAATGGCCTTCGTCAACTTCTTCCAAAATCATTGATCGACATTTACTCCGCGATTTATTTCAAAGACGATGTTGTTTGATTTGGTGGACAACCTAGAGGCAGGGTTCGCTGGCAGAGCTAAGAAGGCACAAGCAGCTGGGTTTAGAGGAAATGCAAGAAGCGGATTCTCCAGGGAGTGAAGCAGTGAAATCAGGGCAGATGCAGTTCCAGTGAAGGCAGCTGGAGCATAAGGAGAGAATGAAGAAACTAGAGAAGGCAGAAAAAGATAAAGTGGAGCAGAAAATGAGAAAGAAAGAGCAGAGAAAGTTCAGGCAAAGGAGATGGATATAGGAAGCTCTGAAATACAACTGAAGAGACAGGAAATGGAAAAGAGAAAACTAGATTTAGAAGTGAAAGTAAGAAAGAAGTGAAATAATGTGAACATTAGTTTAACATAATGCATT
>NW_025210597.1:16776-20000 GCF_004010195.1 Chiloscyllium plagiosum
CTGCTGACACGCCCCCCACAGATCCCACTGTCACCATCCCTGCCCCCTAGAACTCTGAGGGGAACACCACCCCTGCTCATGACTCCACTCCCATTCCCCCACCACCACACCCACTCCAGTTCCTGGCTCCAGCTCCACACCCACACCGGGTCTAAACTCCCAGCCCTGCTGAGTTTTCACCATCCTTCCAGACCTCCCCCTCACTGAGTACGAACGATCAGTCCTCAGCAAAGGACTCACCTTCATCCCCCTCCGTCCACTCATCAATGAATTTAATACACGCCGTGACGTCGAACACTTCTTCCGTCGCCTCCGCCTCCGAGCTTACTTTCACAATCAGGACTCCCGCCCACTTTGCGAGGACCCCTTCACCCATCTCCAACACACTGCATCCACCTGGACACTCCGCGCTGGCCTATTACCTGCCCTTGACCTCTTCATTTCCAACTGCCGCCGGGACATTAATCGTCTCAACCTGTCTACTCCCCTCACCCACTCCAACCTCTCACCCTCACAACGCGCAGCCCTCGAATCCCTCTGCTCCAATCCTGATCTCACCATCAAGCCAGCAGATAAAGGGGGCGCAGTGGTAGTCTGGCGCACTGACCTCTACATTGCTGAAGCCAAATGCCAACTCGAGGACACTTCTTCCTACCGCCCCCTCGACCATGACCCCACCCCCCATCACCAAACCATCATCTCCCAGACCGGTTCTACCTCCTTCCCAAGATCCACAAACCAGACCACCCTGGCCGACCCATTGTCTCAGCATGCTCCTGCCCACTGAACTCATTTCTACCTACCTCGACACTGTCCTATCACCCCTAGTCCAGGAACTCCCCACATACGTTCGAGACACCACCCACACCCTCCACCTCCTCCAAGACTTCCATTTCCCTGGCCCAAACGCTTCATCTTCACCATGGATATCCAATCCCTCTACACTTCCATCTGCCATGACCAGGGCCTCCAAGCCCTCTGTTTTTTCATCTCACGACATCCCCAACAGTGCCCTTCCACTGACACTCTCATTCGTTTGGCCGAACTGGTCCTCACCCTTAACAATTTCTCCTTCAAATCCTCCCACTTCTTCCAGACCAAAGGGGTAGCCATGGGAACACGTATGGGCTCCAGCTATGCCTGTCTCTTTGTTGGCTACGTAGAACAGTCGATCTTCCATAATTACACCGGCACCACTCCCCACCTCCTCCTCCGTTACATTGATGACTGCATTGGCGCCACCTCGTGCTCCCGCAAGGAGGTTGAGCAATTCATCCAACCGTAACAAGGACAGAACACCCCTGGTGCTCACCTTCCACCCTACCAACCTTCGCATAAACGAAATCATCAGCCGACATTTCCGCCACCTCCAAACAGACCCCACCACCAGGGATATATTTCCCTCCCCACCCCTTTCCGCCTTCCGCAAAGACCGTTTCCAATGTGACTGCCTGGTCAGGTCCACGCCCCCCGACAACCCACCATCCCATTCTGGCACCTTCCCCTGCCACCGCAGGAATTGCAAAACCTGTGCCCACACCTGCTCCCTCACCTCCATCCAAGGCCCTAAAAGAGCCTTCCACATTCATCAAAGTTTTTCCTGCACATCCAGCAATATAATTTATTGTATCCATTGCTCCCGATGCGGTCTCCTCTACATTGGGGAGACTGGACGCCTCCTAGCAGAGCACTTTAGGGAACATCTCCGAGACACCTGCACCAAATAACCACACCGCCCTGTGGCCCAACATTTCAACTCCCCCTCCCACTCTGCCGAGGACATGCAGGTCCTGGGCCTCCTTCACCGCCACTCCCTCACCACCCGACACCTGGAGGAAGAACGCCTCATCTTCCGTCTCGGAAGACTTCAATGTGTCATCAAGGTGAACTTCAACAGTTTCCTCATTTCCCCTTCCCCCACCTCACCCTAGTTCAAAACTTCCAGCTCAGCACTCTCGCCATGACTTGTCCTACCTGCCTATCTTCTTTTCCACCTCAACAGTTTCCTCATTTGCCCTTCCCCCACCTCACCCTAGTTCCAAACTTACAGCTCAGCACTGTCCCCATGACTTGTCCTACCTGCTTGTCTTCTTTTCCTCCTATCCACTCCACCCTCCTCCGTGACCTATCACCTTCATCCCCTCACCTACTTCACCTATTGTACTCTATGCTACTTTCTCCCCACCCCCACCCTCCTCTAGCTTATCTCTCCACCCTTCAGGCTCTCTGCCTTTATTCCTGATGAAGGGCTTTTGCCCGAAACATCGATTTTACTGCTCCTCGGATGCTGCCTGAACTGTTGTGCTCTTCCAGAACCACTAATCCAAAATGAGATTCAGATTTGATAAGAATCTCCCAACAGCGCTTGAGTAAGCATATACTTTTACCCAGTCATTTACTGTCAGGAATGCCTCTAATGAGTCAGCAATATCTATATTCCTGAAAAATGAAGCTGTCAGGAATATGTCTATTTGTTTCTATTACAACCACCTGGATTTCTGCACCCGGCTGATGTTAGCTGCTATCTCACATGATAATTGTGGATCATGAAGATCTATCAATGAATCTTTTATTGCTGCACTCTTTCTTAAATTATTCCAGAGTTCTTGAATTGGACTTTTTTTCTGGAAAACTATTTTTGGATTATTATTTGCATGAAGTTTGGAACAGCATTGCAAATTTATCTGTTATTGATTTCAACTCCTCTCCTCTTCTGCAGATCAACTTGTAGCATTTTGTGCCTTTACTTCATCTCGACTGAAATGCCATTGTAAAATTGGTGGAAAATTAATCCCCTTTTAATTTTGACTGTCATGTTATTCAATTGAAGCCAAACCAGAGGTAATTTCTCCTGGTTTGCTAAGAATTGTCCAATTTGTTGCCTATTTATGACAACTTGACAGTGAGCCCATGAGTTTTGTGAGTCTGTTTACTTGAGCTTTAAAACATATTAACTTAAAAATTGCAAGACATTGCTCTCCCCAAAGATGTCTAGAAAAGTTTGGGTGCACTGACCCCAAGTCTAATTCTCTGATCTGCATTCCCATAAGTGTCCCTCCAAGCCTGAGTCATTTCATTTCAAGGCTCATCATTATTGACCATGACTTCAGCATTTTAGATTCTCGGCGCTGACATGTTTTGCTGAAATTTCTCTGCTTGTTCAATTCCCTGTCTTCATGGTGCTCCTTAAAATCTAACTCTTTGATCAAGGTTTAAGCCAACTC
>NW_025210598.1:0-1375 GCF_004010195.1 Chiloscyllium plagiosum
CCTCTTATGCTCACATCCAAATCATTTATATAAATGACAAAAAGCAGTGGACACCCTCTGTCTTCTATCTTTGAGCCAGTTCTGTATCCAAATGGCTAGTTCTCCCTGTATTCCAAGAGATCTAACCTTGCTAACCAGTCTCCCATTGGGAACCTTGTCAAATGCCTTACTGAAATCCATATAGATCACGTCTACTGCTCTGCCCTCATCGATCCTCTTTGTTACTTCTTCAAAAAACTCAATCAAGTTTGTGAGACATGATTTCCCACACACAAAGCCATGCTGACTATCACTAATCAGTCCTTGCCTTTCCAAATACATGCACATCCTGTCCCTCAGGATTCCCTCCAACAACCTGCCCATCTCCGACATCAGGCTCACTGGTCTATAGTTCCCTGGCTTGTCCTTACCACCCTTCTTACCACCATGTTAGCCAACCTCCAGTCTTCCGGCACCTCACTTGTAACTATCTCAGCAAGAGGCCCAGCAATCTGTTCCCTAGCTTCTCACAGAGTTCTTGGGTATACCTGATCAGGTCCTGGGGATTTATCCACTTTTATGCGTTTCAAGACATCCAGCACTTCTTCCTCTGTAATATGGCATTTTTCAACATGTCACCATCTACCTCCCTTAAGTCTATATCCTCCATATCTTTTTCAACAGTAAGGACCAATGCAAAATACTCATTTAGTATCTTCCCCATCTCCTGCAGCTCCACATAAAGGCCACCTCGTTGATCTTTGAGGGGCCCTATTCTATCCCTAGTTACCCTTTTGTCCTTAATGTGTTTGTAAAAACCCTTTCGATTCACCTATTTGTAGGATATCAAATATAGAGTCATAGAGTCATAGAGATGTACAGCATGGAAACAGACCCTTCGATCCAACCCGTCCATGCCGACCAGATATCCCAACCCAATCTAATCCCATCTGCCAGCACCCGGCCCATATCCCTCCAAACCCTTCCTATTCATATACCCACCCAAATGCCTCTTAAATGTTGCAATTGTACCAGCCTCCACCACTTCCTCTGGCAGCTCATTCCATACACGTACCAACCTCTGTGCGAAAAAGTTGCCCCTTAGGTCTCTTTTTTATCTTTCCCCTCTCACCCTAAACCTATGCCCTCTAGTTATTGACTCCCTCACCCCAGGGAAAAGACTTTGCCTATTTATCCTATCCATGCCCCTCATAATTTTATAAACCTCTATAAGGTCACCCCTCAGCCTCCGATGTTCCAGGGCAAACAGCCCCAGCCTGTTCAGCCTCTCCCTGTAGTTCAGATCCTCCAACCCTGGCAACATCCTTGTAAATCTTTTCTGAATCCTTTCAAGTTTCACAACATCTTTCCAATAGGAAGGAGACCAGAATTGCAC
>NW_025210598.1:1384-2988 GCF_004010195.1 Chiloscyllium plagiosum
ACAGTGGCCTAACCAATGTCCTGTACAGCCGCAACATGACCTCGCAACTCCTGTACTCAATACTCTGACCAATAAAGGAAAGCATACCAAATGCCTTCTTCACTATCCTATCGACCTGCGACTCCACTTTCAAGGAGCTATGAACCTGCACTCCAAGGTCTCTTTGTTCAGCAACACTCCCTAGGACCTTACCATTAAGTGTATAAGTCCTGCTAAGATTTACTTTCCCAAAATGCAGACCTCGCATCTCCATTCCATGATAAAATCCATAGATTTTTAATGTTTTTAACAGTTTGCTTATGGCATTTCTGCCTTAACTTCATGTGAATGTGCCAACCATTATTTTGTTTCCTGTAAAATTTTAAAAAGTGGATGATCAAACTTGCTTTTTCACTTCCTGTATTGCTGCCTGTGAGAATTCCTCAAGGTGATTGGCTGATCAAGCCACAAAAGTCCCATTCATCTTTGCCAGAATGAAGTTAATGTTGGGAATGGTGAAGTCTATGCCAAAGAGTTCATTAAATCTCTGCAAGCAGTTTTCTTTGAGGGCAATGATAAACTTTGTCACCTCAGCTCAGGCCACAACACCTATTAGAAGAAATGAATTTAAAATAGGTATTAAGAGAAAGTAAGATATGAGGACTATTTTAGTAATTTTCTGTGGTGCTTTAAACAAATTTGGTTCATAGAGGAATACCTCTATGTGTTAAGGAACTCTCATGGATCCAGTCACCTTTGGATTGTACAACAATGCATTATGAACAGAACAGATGAACATGGTTTGTGTATACCCAGTCATAGCTCTAAATTCTGAAATTATTGAATAAAAATAGGCCTCAAAGGGTTTTGAATAATGCAGAGGTGATGGCCCAGTGATATTCTGGTAATGTTCTGGGAACCTGGTTTCAAATCCTGCCACAGCAGATGGTGGAATTAGAAATAGAAAATAATCTGGAATTAAGAGTCTAATGATGACCATGAATCCATTGTCAATTGTCAGAAAAAAACTTATCAGGTTCACCAACATCTGTTAGAGAAGGAAACTACCACCATAATCTGGTGTGGCCCACATGTGACTCCAGACCCACAGTAATGTGGTTGACTTATAACTGTCCTCTGGGCAATTAGGGATGGACAATAAATGCTGGCCCAGCCAGTAATGCCCACATCCCATGAATGAATTTAAAAAATAAGCTTTCACCCAGTTCAGTCATAAAGCAGAGCTGTGAGACTGATAAACCTAGCCTCATGCTGAGACAAACATCTCACATTGAGTCTCCTTGAAGCCTGATACAATAATAAATGGAACAGGCTGTAAATACTGGAACATCATCATCCAATCATCACACAATTTTTTTAACATCCTGGCCGTAAGATGACTCCCAAGATTAAGCGAATTTACAAAAGAAATGGGGGAGACATGAAATGAATGGCAATGCAAGGCTATGGGGAAAGGGCAGAGACGCAGAATTTTCACTCAGCTGCACACATTCTCACACACACACACACTCTCACACACACTCACACACACACACTCTCACACACACACTCACACATTCTCACACACACACACATGCTCATACACACACACACACACACTCACA
>NW_025210598.1:18547-20000 GCF_004010195.1 Chiloscyllium plagiosum
CTATCCTGAGGCAGGCCTGAAATGTTGGCCCCATTAGCACCTATCACCTATCCTGAGACAGGCGTGAAATGTTGTCCCCATTAGCACCTCTCACCTATCCTGAGACAGGCGTGAAATGTTGTCCCCATTAGCACCTCTCACCTATCCTGAGACAGGCGTGAAATGTTGTCCCCATTAGCACCTCTCACCTATCCTGAGACAGGCGTGAAATGTTGTCCCCATTAGCACCTCTCACCTATCCTGAGACAGGCGTGAAATGTTGTCCCCATTAGCACCTCTCACCTATCCTGAGACAGGCGTGAAATGTTGTCCCCATTAGCACCTCTCACCTATCCTGAGACAGGCGTGAAATGTTGTCCCCATTAGCACCTCTCACCTATCCTGAGACAGGCGTGAAATGTTGTCCCCATTAGCACCTCTCACCTATCCTGAGACAGGCGTGAAATGTTGTCCCCATTAGCACCTCTCACCTATCCTGAGACAGGCGTGAAATGTTGTCCCCATTAGCACCTATCACGTATCCCAAGTAGGGCGTGAAATGTTGTCCCCATTAGCACCTATCACCTATCATGAGACAGGCCTGAAATGTTGTCCCCATTAGCACCTATCACCTATCCTGAGGCAGGCCTGAAATGTTGTCCCCATTAGCACCTATCACCTATCCTGAGGGAGGCCTGAAATGTTGTTCCCATTAGCACCTATCACCAATCCTGAGGCAGACCTGAAATGTTGGCCCCATTAGCACCAATCACCTATCCTGAGACAGGCCTGACATGTTGTCCCCATTAACACCTATCATCTATCCTGAGACAGGCCTGAAATGATGTCCCCATTAACACCTATCACCTATCCTGAGTCAGGCCTGAAATGTTGTACCCATTAGCACCTATCACCTATCCTGAGGCAGGCCTGAAATGTTGTCCCCATTAGCACCTATCACCTATCCTGTGGCAGGCCTGAAATGTTGTTCCCATTAGCACCTATCACCTATCATGAGGCAGGCCTGAAATGTTGGCCCCATTAGCACCTATCACCTATCCTGAGACAGGCCTGAGACTGGCCTGAAATGTCCCAATTAACACCTACCACATATCCTGAGACAGGCCTGAAATGTTGTCTCCATTAGCACCTACCACCTATCCTGAGACAGACCTGAAATGTTGTCCCCATTAGCAGCTATCACCTATCCTGAGGCAGGCCTGAGACAGGCCTGAAATATTGGCCCCAATAACACCTAGCACCAATCCTGAGGCAGGCCTGAAATGTTGGCCCCATTAGCACCTATCACCTATCCTGAGACAGGCCTGACATGTTGTCCCCATTAACACCTATCATCTATCCTGAGTCAGGCCTGAAATGTTGTCCCCATGAACACCTATCACCTATCCTGAGTCAGGCCTGAAATGTTGTCCCCATTAGCACCTATCACCTATCCTGGGGCTGGCCTGAAATG
>NW_025210599.1:0-8612 GCF_004010195.1 Chiloscyllium plagiosum
TGTGGAAGCTTTGGAAAGGGTTCAGAGGAGATTTATTAGGATGTAGCCTGGTATGGAGGGAAGGTCTTATGTGGAAAAGGTTGAGGGACTTGAGGCTGTTTTCATTAGAAGATGGTTGAGAGGTGACTTCATTGAGGCATACATGATAATCAGAGAGTTAGATCAGGTGGACAGCGAGAGCCTTTTTCTGAGGATAGTGATAGCTAGCATGAGAGGACATAGCTTTAAATTGAGGGATGATAGATATAGGACAGATGTCAGAGGTAGTTTCTTTACTCAGAGAGTAGTAGGGGCGTGGAACACACAGCCTGCAACAGTAGTGGACTATCCAACTTTACACACATTTAAACAGTCATTGGATAGGCATATGGACAAGAGTGGAATAGTGTAGATTAGATGGGCTTCAGATTGGTTTTGCAGAGTGGTGCAATATCGAGGGCCAAAGGGCCTGTTCTGCACTGTAATGTTCCAACAAGGTAAACTTAAATCTATTCATTCTTCTCCCCCTTTATACAATTCTAGAATTTCTCAAATTGTAGCCTGTTCTAACGAATTATATTTGGAAATAACATATCCTCAACTAGAAACTTTTTAATCAACCTGTTCAGAGACATTATTACACACTCTGGATCTGGTGGGACTTGAACCCAGGCTACCTAGCTGAGAGGAAGGGATTCTACCACTGCACCACAAGAACCCTCATATGTGCTGTTAGATTATCTTTGCATTAATATGAATGACTTTTACATTAAGTGGTTGCAACTAAAGTGTCCATCTGAATGAATGATTGTGCATTCTAATTTTTAAACTTCAGCAAAGATGAGTGGATTGTGATCATATAAATTAGTGTTTCCTTGTTTCCATGTCAGGTATAAACGGCAAAGTGCTGAAGAACTAACAACAATCCCAAATTCTTTTTTTTTCTGTGGAAGAGTACTCCTTCTGGTATTGGATGAGTTTCTTGGAGAAGTACTCCACTAGCTCTCTATCCCTGTAGCAACACCATACCCACCCCAAATCATTGGAGTCAACTACCACTCTGTAAGGTTTGGAAAAATCAAGGATGGCCAGTACTGGTTCATTTACGAAGCTTGTCTTCAGCTACTCAAATGCTGCTTCATATTCTGCTGATCATATTACTTCTGTTTGTTTCTTTGACAGACTTGTACAGCAATCATGCTAAAATTATGCACACATTTTTGGTAAATCCACACATTCTTAAAAACCTCTCAATTTCTTATTTAGTTTTAGGAACTGGGAATTCTGTGAAAACCTTGCAAACACCTGTCCTTGTCTAACCACATGTCTTAAGTAGGTCACTCTTGCTTTCAAAAATTAACTTTTTGCTAAACTTATCCCAAAACAAGTCAACCGTAATTGCTTAAACAGGTCTTGTTTTAAATGCTCTTCACTCACCTCACAATTTCGAAATCTAACTGTGACCTGATTTATAAGCCTCTGAAATGTTGCTGGGTCATTCCTTAATTGATCGACATCATCCAACATTGGTGTAATACATTTGGTATGACAAAGGTAGAAATTTCTTTAACTGTTAATGGTGCTTGTTAGTATCCCTTCAATAGATCAATCTTAGAAAGGAAAGAGGCACTGCCAATTCAATCAACACAATCTTCCGCTTGTGGAATTAGCACAAATCTATTTTAATGGCCACATTACCTTTCTATTACTAAGACAAAATCGGGTTGATCCACCTGGTTTAGGAACCTACACTATTGGTGAAAATTGCTTTGTCTAAGTTCAAACAACTGGTTTTTTGGCATACACTGAACTTTTGTTTCCTCATGAGTTTGATTTTCTGGGCTCAGCCAATAAGGAGGTCCTTTTTATTGGCCCTAACTCTCCTATATCCACATCATGCAGGTGTACCATTACAGGTTAACTCGGACTTTCTTTTAGTAGACTTACAATGTCTTCCAACTGTCCTTTCTCTAAATATGAGAATACAATGTCTAACTCAGTCGGTATTTCCATTTTAACTGGTCAAATTGCAGGAGATTCACTTTGAGAACTGTCTACTCCCCCTTCTTTCAATTTCATTTGAGAGACTTTTAAAAGTTCCTGTGCTATCCTACATGCTCCTGCAAGTCTTTCTAGAAACATGGACATGTGATCCAACATTGATGATTCGTCTTTCTCACTCAAGAACTTCTCCCTAATCAATTTTAATGGATCCATAAACTCATGACTATAAGGCCATAAGATATAGGAGCAGAATTAGACCATTCAGCCCATCAGGTCCTCTCTGCCATTTGATCATGGCTGAAATGGTTCTCAATCCCATTCCCATGCCTTCTCGTCGTAATCCTTGATCTCATTAATTAAGAACCTATCTATCTCAGACTTAAAGACACTCAATGACTTGGCTTTCACAGCACTCTGCAACAATGAGTTACACAGATTTACCACTCTCTGGCTGAAGAAATACATTCTCATCTTAGTTCTAAAGCATTGTTCCTTCAATATAAGGCTGTGCCCTCATGTCCTAGTTGCTCCTACTAATGGAAACATCTTCTACACATTCTCTCTATGCAGGCCTCTCAATATTCTGTAAGTTTCAATGAGATCCCCCTCATCCTTCTAAACTCAGTGAAGTACAGATCTAGAGACCTCAACAGCTCTTCACATGATGAGCCTTTCATCCTTGGGATCATTCTTGTGAACATCTTCTGTACTCCCTCCAAGGCCAACACATGCTTCCTTTATTATGGGGTTGAAACTGCTCACAGTATTCCAAATGCAGTCTGCCCAGAGCCTTATACAGCCTCAGCAGTATATCCTTACTCTTGCATTCTAGCCCTCTCAAAACAAATAACCATAAATCAATTCAAATGGACTAAATCCAGTAAATACACTTGGAATCTCTGGTAGTAAATCATAAAAGAAATATCCCAATCCAGTGGATATTTATGACAGTATGCCTTAAGCATGGTTTAGTGAGTTTGATTGTTACCTCTCCAGAGCTTCCTGTGTTTCCAGTCGACTTTTATTCCTAACTTGCTAATGATCTCCTGGAAAATTTTAGACATGAAGTTAGAACATTGATTAGAACACCGTACCTCAGTTGGTAGTCCATCATGATTAGATAGCTGCATGTCCTTTCCGTTACTATCCTCGAAGTAATCCTTCTTACAGGAATACCCGCTGGGCATTGAGTTGACATGTCCATATTGACAGGACATACTGAAGGCATGTTTTATTTTTGGTAGAGTTTCTACACAATCTAATAACATTTGGCTAAGAGGTTCTTCAAAACTTCATATCAGTATCAAAGGTGCTGGTCTGATTACATATTGAGGTTTTCCTACCACTTGACATGTGTGATATGTCTACAGAACTGCACCACATCATTATGATGTCCTAGCTATGGGAAATACCTGTTTGTAGATACCTGCTTTTTCAATATTCCTATACACTTTGCCATAGCAATCTCATGTTCAATTCACAATATCTCCTGACAATATCCTAGAGGTACCACTGTCTGATGAACAGCTATCAATTCTTCATCTGCAGATCTGAGAGTTCCACTTCCTCCACTGGCACACAAAACTGCCAAAGACATGGGTAACTGCTCAGCCCCAGGAAGAAGAGTATCCCATGGTCTTTGCCATTAATAATTGAATTCAAACATATAATCAGACTCAGAAATAGCAAATTGGATTTGTCAAAAACTCTTGGTAAAGTGGATTAAATTCTGAAGGAGTCCACCAATGTTATCTGTGCAGAGCTGTTTCTGGCATCTGTATAGTTGGTTTTCTCAATGGACAAGTTGATGATTGTCATGGAGACCCAGGTCCAGCACACTCAGTACCTGCTGGATACGTACACAGACCTGCACATCAATACTCTAGCTTTTAGTTCAGCACTAACTGCAAGGCAATAAAGGGAGACAAGGGACCTTGACCTCACCTGAAGTGCACCAATCAGTACCCTGTCAGAGTAGAAAACACACACAGGCCCCCAGAAGTCTTTTCTCAGGACATTCCAAATGTGCCCAGACACTCCACTTCCACCCTGCCTACAATGCCCAACCCTGTGAGAGTTTAGGTTGAGAAGGATGAACTAGCATTAGGCCAGATGATTTCAGCATGCCTGGGCTCTCTGTCAACAACTGCTCCAGGATCATCCACTCAGAAGCCTAAAGGCCACAGTCTCCACCATAGGGCAGGCTTTCTCTACATCTCAGCTGGTTTGGGGGTAGTATACTGACACAGATAGAGGGCCTGTTGGCAGGTCTTTTAACAAAATAAAACTATGTATTCGAATTAATTTTGTAAAGTTTATAATTGTATGATCCTTTACACTCAAGATTGTGTAATGAAGAATATTTCACTATTCCACTCAATTTGCTCTGTATAGATTTTATAGTCCTCTTAGAACTTTATGATCTTCTTTATCTTTTTGTTATTAAAGTATAAAGGGTAAGATAAACTATTTCTCAGCTTTCAAACACATCAGAAACAAAAGAAAAACAAACATCAGATGACTGTAAGGAAAAGCAAATGGTCAGTGATATGTGTCTGATTAAATGGGAACTTCACCAATTAAGCAAACATTGAAACATGAGCTTAAGAATATCAATCATTAAGTTCCAATGGCATGTGTCTCCTTTTTTCTTCAGCAAAAAAGTAAAACAGTTTCAATACTTTTTTCATTGTAAAAATCATAAAGTGACAACAGCAAACTTATTAAATAGAAAGGACGCATGTATAGTTTACAACTTAAGGATCCAGTCAGGAGACAGTGGGAGGTGACATCAGTCAGCATCCATAACCCTTAAGTCAATTAGAGATTGATCATATGTCCCTTAAAATAATTAGCACAAAGTCTCATGTAAACTAAGACATTAAGAATGTAATGATATCAATGATCGTGATGTGGACTATGGCCTGCAAAGAAAAGTGACAGTTTACAGTGACCATGGCCTGAGAAGTTTGAAAGTTGAATCATCCAATGGGAAGTGGAAGGCCCTTGAAGCATTGGAAAGAGACCGGAGGCCAACTGTTAACTTGCTCTCTAAGCTGAATCTGAAAGCAAAAGCAGTAGTATAACTAGAGAAGTCACGGGGAGAAAGTGAGGACTGCAGAGGCTGGGGAACAGAGCCAAAGGTGCGGAGCTAGAAAAGCGGAGCAGGAGAGACAATGTTTCATGCATAAGCCCGTCATCAGGAATTGGGGGGTGGGGAGCAAAGATGCTGAGGGATAAATAGAAGGGAGGAGGGGGAAGGTGGGGTGGGGTGGGGCAGGGCTGGGGGGGTAGATAGCTTGGAAGGTGATAGGTAGATACAGGGGGGTGATGGTGATAGGTCAGAGCGGAAGGTGGAACAGATAGGTGGGAAGGAAGATAAACAGGTGGAACAGTGCAAGAGCTGACTTCCTTTAATAGGTATTATTTATAACCAAAGTAAAATTTCTTGATCGACTACACTAGATTGATTTTTACCATCTTATTGTTTTAAATGTCAAATAAAGAAATTTAATGTTGGGAATATACAGGATGTGTGTGACCCTGAACCCTCCAGTCATCAGGCAGCCGGACACGGATAATCATACCAATGTTGTTGCATCAGTTGCTGGAGGGAACATTAGGAAACAGTTCAGCAGGGAGTTGCTTGAAGTCAGAAATTTGGTGGATTCTGGAGGCAAGCAGCTCATTCAGTGGTATTGCAGAACTTGACAGGTTGGTGTGTGATGGTTTGAGCGAAATGGAATTGAACAGTAATGTGAAATACTGAAGTTACATGTGTGTTGGTTTGTCTAGGGAGTGCATCTACTGCAGGGAAGCCACAGCTGTCCTGGAAAATGGCACACAGGACCTGGCAGCAACCAGAAACTGAAGCAACAAGTGCCATTGATCATATGACAAGAGCCCTGACTGACCTCGATCCGACAGTGGGTGACCCATCACAGAACTCGGAGCTCTAAAAGGTACTAGTACAGATAAAAAGCAAAGAAAGTATTCTGAAGCAAATCCTGGACATCACCCAATACTTACCATTTGCCCAGATCAGTGGTGTAAGAAGAGAACACTGCCATTAATGTGGACTCGAGCATTCTAGTCATTGTTGTGCAATTGAATATACTAATCAAACAAGCACTTCACTTTCAGTCACCTTGTACTGTTTGTGGTTGCTGAGATGGCAAGTTTTAAGCATGGAAATTTGGAACTGGACCTCCAAGAGCACATAGCAACAGTGATGAAGGGCACTGAGAAAGGAGCTGAGCAATTCTCTGGGACTTCTGGCAGTACATGATGGCAGTGAGGAAGGGCAGCTGGAGAAGACAAATGGACTCTCATTAGAAAAAGATGCCCGAAACACAGAGGGAGTTAATGGGAAGTGAGAGGAGACAGACAAATGGAATTCCTCAGCTCAATATAACCCAGATATTCATGCTATGACTGTTGTGTAGATAGTTCTAGTTTATTCTAATTTATCATCCTGTTTATAATGGCCTGAGGCAGTAGAATAAGAATCCTTGCCTCATGATCTTTGTGCTGTCTGTGTTCTCAAGTCTTACATTATGGCACTGTTGAAAGAAGACAGAAGGAGGACTTTAATCAACCGAAAATAAGAAGAAAAGCAACCTAGTCAGCTGGAATTTGAAAGCCAGTATGCCATCGCAAATCAACCAGGTCCACAGTCTTATTAAGTGTCAATTCCTTTATGCTCACTTTGATAAACTTTGTGAAATTCTATGAAACTTGTGAAACCATCAGCCTATAATTAAACCCCAAATTTTACAGTAAGAGTGTCAATAAAGAGATTGAAGTTCCTTTTCACAGCAAGAAATTGCGTACCAGCCTTCTCTGCTTTAATTCGCCAAATATAGTTCCCAGCTAATAGACTCACTCTTGGTTGGGCCTTTAATCACCACTTCAACTGACAATTTTGGACACTTATCCATTCCTCACAATGCTGCTGTGAGGTGCAAGCTTAACCTTTCCTTTTCTATTCCTTTCTGCCCTCATATTTGTGAACTTCTTGGCAATGAAAATCCCACTGGAAGCCTGCTTTAACATCAGAATAAATCCAAAATCAGAGAAGCAGGATGGCGTTGGGAGCATGTCTGGAAGGCCAGATAGAAATCCTAACTCTTTAGCAGGCTTCCCCGGCAGCTATTCTTTCCAACATGAGAACCCTGCGTAGTGCTCAGCCTGTCACTCGATTGTTTGAACCTGGTTCAGTTTCACGCATTGATATTGGGACAGTTGGCACCTAATTTATAGAAATTCACTTCAATGTGGGCCCCCATGTATGTCTCTTCTTGTCCTACAGACAGAATGAATAGTGTGACTGGGAGATGGGGTGGATTTCATGGTTCTTTAGTAGAAGTGACTCCGTGGGATGCCGCTGATCAGGTTGGGATTCAAAATCAGGCTAGACCCAATGCTAGATATGAGGGAGCAGAGAAAACGTGAAGCACTTACAGCTCCCTGGATGGGCCATGGTCTGTCAATGGTTGAATCCCAACATTGATAAGAGGTAACACTTAAGTGGCCATCAACTGGTGATCTAAGGGTTTCAACTGAGTGATAGCCAGGTAAGTCTCCCAATATCTCCACCTGCACTGATAAAATTGCCGCAGGAATAGTGACTTTGATAGAGTGCACAATTTCATGGTTTCCTCTATGTCTACCATCTTGACCCAGGTAGAGGGAATAAAATTTAACTGCACATATTAAAAGTTATTGTTTTACTTTCTTCTGCTGCATGACCAAGATCAGTACAAAGAAAAATCACTAAAATAAACTGTCTCAATGATACACTGAAGTTCAGCCAAATGTTGCATGTTGTGTGGGATTCCAAGTGTATTCTTTGTCTTAATTTCAAAGCTGGCATATCAGTTGTTGCTATTTTTGGGTTGGGAAAAACTGGGGATTTAAGATTGCTCTTGGGAAGCAACGGAGTGTTGGAGGCATGCCTCAAATATTGGCAGACAGGTAGTGATTGGTTTTGAAGAGTGAATGTTGGGGAAGATTGTTAAACACCACAGGTTAAAGGTTGGGTAGACCAAGCCGAGGCATTTATAGTTCTAGTCAGAGTTTTGTTTCAACCTGCATATGACAAAACTCCAATGCCCTGATAATTTGCTCTCCAAGGAGCAATTGGGTAAATGGGCTGAGGACTGGCAGACGGAGTTTAGAGTCATAGAGATGTACAGCATGGAAACAGATGCTTCGGTCCAACCCGTCCATGCCGAACAGATATCTCAACCCAATCTAGTCCCTCCTGCCAGCACCCGGCCCATATCCCTCCAAACCCTTCCTATTCATATACCCATCCAAATGCCTCTTAAATGTTGCAATTGTACCAGTTTCCACCACTTCCTCTGGTAGCTCATTCCATACACGTACCACCCTCTGTGTGAAAAGGTTGCCCTATAAGTCTCTTTTATATTTTTCCCCTCTCACCCTAAACCTATGCCCTCTAGTTCTGGACTCCCCGATCACAGGGAAAAAGACTTTGCCTATTTACCCTATCCATGCCCCTCATATTCCAACAGTGGCCTAACCAATGTCCTATACAGCCATAACATGACCTCCCAACTCCTGTACTCAATACTCTGACCAATAAAAGAAAGCATACCAAAAGC
>NW_025210599.1:18333-20000 GCF_004010195.1 Chiloscyllium plagiosum
AGGCTCAGTCTCTGGATTCATTTAAGAAAGAGTTGGATAGAGCTCTCAAGGATTGTGGAATCAAGGGTTATGGAGATAAGGCAGGAACAGGATACTGATTAAGGATGATCGGCCATGATCATATTGAATGGTGGTGCAGGTTTGAAGGGCAGAATGGCCTACTCCTGCACCTATTTCTATTGTTCTATTGCTCCCAAGCACTGAGGATGTCACCTAGACAGGGGACGAAACGTCTGAAACACAAATTCCTAGCTCGGCGAACAGAACCACAACACATGTAACAGCTTTTAAAAAAAACTTACAGAGCAAATTAGAATAATCAACAGCAGCAAACCTAGTCTTGTTCCAAGCCTCTCACCCACACGTCACTACTCCAACATTCTACAATCTACTCAATCATATTAGGAACATCACCCAAACAAATTCCACAACAGTCAAGACACTTTACTCGCTCTTGTAAGATAAGTGGCATAAAATTGGAGCAAGTGAATGCTAATGAATAGCAGTAGGCCTATCCTGATTCAAACAGAGATGGCAGTGCTGCCATTATTGCAGTAACCATTGCTGAGACCGTGACTGGAGGTAGGACAAAGGTGACAATATCCGCTTTTGTAACCCTCCCCCTTTCCGGTCCACAAACTTAAGCTTTCTTTTACTCCCTTCAGATATTGTAGTGAAGACAGGCCATGAAGAGGATGATGATGAAGGTATAGTACTATCAGTCTCAGATACTGGCATTACATATACCTTACAACACAGGTTAGAAATGGACTACCACGCAATAAGATACGTGGCATGAGTGTGCTGATGGGGCAAGCAAAGTACAGGTGCCAGCTTATTGAGGTTGAGAATACATACAGAAGTTGCTCCAAAGGACTCCAATGAGGACTTTGCCAGGGGAGAGAAGGAATCAGACTACAGGAGAACCTTGATGGTTTGACACAACCAAATGACTGCACACTGGAAAAAATCTGTCAGACAGCGTGCATTAAAAGTCAAAGAATACGGAAGAGGCCGCTAGTTGATTTTGAGCTAAGAATGCATATGTTCAAACTTGGCAATGGTGACCAACTCCATTGGCCCACTCATTGACCCAACACAGGAGTAGAATCTGATAGCTAATACCACAATTTCCATTGCAGCACAAACAGAAGTCACCCATTGCCCGAGTACTACAATAAAAACTCAGATTGGCATGATTTAATTCATCTTTAGTGCCAAATCCATTTTTAGGGTCAGGTCTCATTAATATCTTGCCAGAAGGTGGGAAGTAAATAATGAGGAATCATTGTCAGCCCTCTGGCTCAGATGGAAACAGAAGATGAGCTTTCAGAGTAGCGACCTGGAGTAGCAGCAGCCTCAGCTAGTTTTGTGGAGTTTGCAGAATCAGTCCTGCTCTTTTGAGTTTACAAAAATAAAGTTGCCTATGTCCTTCCCTCACAGGAATGTCAGCTGATACTGGATAGAAAATGCATGCCTCCAGCTGGCATTCTGACCAGGTGACATAAGTATGGCACAACAAATGTGTGAAAGCTTCCTAAATCCAATTCTGATTTTCCATCCATAATACTTAGTGGGTGTTTAAATACAATGAACATACAAGTGATTTTTGAAATATTTCAAAAATGTATTGTATTTATGTAGCACCGTTCACAACCTCAGAATCT
>NW_025210600.1:0-4799 GCF_004010195.1 Chiloscyllium plagiosum
AATTACATAAACTGAAGGGGGTTCCTGTAGAAAGGATAGGGAAGCGGGACTAATTGAACAGCCCATACAAAGAGTTAGCACTAATGTTTAGGGTAGAACAGCCTCATTCTGTGCTGGAAGGTGATAGGTGTCAGCATCTTCAGTAGATCAGGGGGAGGATATTACCACCAAAAAAACTACTTTGATATTGTTGGTATTTACAGATTGAGTGTTGTCACCTGCTGAAAAATCTTTCGGGTGTGGATGTAGATGTAACTGGCAAGGTTAACATTTATTCCCTATCCATAATTGCCCCTGAAAGGCTGATGGTGGGCCATCTTCTTGAACCAAGAGAGCCCATATATTTTAAATGCCCCTGTTAGGGAATGAGTTCCAGAATTTTGATCTATCCAAGACATGGTTGTTCCAAGTATGTTCAGCTGACTGATTGACGACAGCAAATGTGCAGATGGTGCTGCCCCTGTGTCTACTGCTCCTTGTCCTCCAGGCTGGGAAAGTGGTGTTTATTTTTAATTCATTCATGGGATGTAGGCATCACTGGCTCAGCCAGCACTTATTGCCCATCCCTAATTGCCCAGAGGGAAGTGAAGAGTCAACCACATTGCTGTGGGTCAGACCAAGTAAGGAAAGGGCAGATTTCCTTCTCAAGAAGTCATTGGCAATGCCAGGTGGATTTTTCCTCCCAAAAATGGACTCATTAAACTCGTAATTCCAGTATTTTTATTCATTTCAAAGTCCAACATCTGCCATGGCAGGATTCATACTCAGATTCTGGATTAGTGGTACTGGAAGAGCACAGCAGTTCAGGCAGCATCCAAGGAGCAGTAAAATTGACATTTCGGGCAAAAGCCCTTCACCAGGAATACAGGCAGAGAGCCTGAAGTGTGGAGAGATAAGTGAGAGGAGGGTGGGGGTGGGGAGAAAGTAGCAATGACCTGGGAGTTGCAGTGGGAGAGGGACTCCCTGAGATTCTTGTAGAGAGAGGAGGAAAACTTCTTCAAGGCAGGCATCCTTGCAGTAGGGTTAAAATCAACGAGGTAAAACCAATGACTGCAGATGCTGGAAACCAGATTCTGGATCAATGGTGCTGGAAGAGCACAGCAGTTTCTGGATTCCTCTGCCCTGAAGCTATGCTACTTTCTCCCCATCCCCACTCTCCTCTCACTTATCTCTCCACCCTTCATGCTCTCTGCCTGTATTCCTGATGAAGGGCTTTTGGCCGAAACATCGATTTTCCTGTTCCTCGGATGCTGCCTGAACTGCTGTGCTCTTCCAGCACCACTAATCCAGAATCTGGTTTCCAGCATCTGCAGTCATTGTTTTTACCTAGGATTCATACTCAGGTCCCTGGAATGTCACCTCATTCTGTGGATTAATAGTCTAGTGATAATAACACTAGACCATTGTCTCCTCATGGTGGTGAGTTGCTGCAGTGCATCTTGTAGATGGTACGCACTGCTACCACAGTGTGTGTCTGGTGGAGGGAGTGGATGTTCGTGAATGTGGTGTCCATCAAGCGGGCTACTTTGAGCTGAATGGTGTTGAGCTTTGTGAATGTTGTTGGAGCTGCACCCATCCAGTCAAATGGGTAGGATTCCATCACATGCCTGACCTGTGCTTTGGAGATGGTGGTCAGGCCTCAGAAAGACAGGACCTGGGTCACCATGAGAAAATTCAATATTTCTGACCTGTTATTTCAAGCACAATATTTATGCCACTGGTTCAGTTACGTTTCTGGTTAATGGTATTATCAGGAATGTGAATAATGGAAATTGATCATACCTCATGCTGTCTGTGTTTAATTCGGATCCTGACTGGTTCAGAGAGATTGCTGATGCTGATGTTCCCCACACTGCTGGCAATCACAAAACTCAGGAGCTTCAATGCTCCTGAATCCTATTAAATTAGACAAGAAACACTCGGATGAGACTCAAAATGTTGCAGAAGCAGAAGGCCATGAAATATTGGAGCAGAATCAGGCCATTCGGCCCATTGAGTTTGATTCACCATTTGATCATGACTGATATGTTTCTCAACCCCGTTCTTCAGTCTTCTCCCTGTAACCCTTAATCTCCCTACTCATCAAGAACCTATCTATCTCTGTCTTAAATACACTCAATGACTTGGCCTCCACAGGCTTCTGTAGCAGTGAGCTCCACAGAGTCACCACCCTCTGGCTGAAGAAATTCCTCCCCATCTCAGTTCAAAAGGGTCATCTTGTCATTTTTAAATCCCCACAGTCTCTTTCCTGGGGAGATCCAAAGGGATTCTTGGCAGAAATCAGGACGAACTTATCAAAACATACAGGTTTCTTCGGGGACTTGACAGGGTAAGTATGGAAAGGATGTTTCCCCTCATGGGAGAGTCGAGGTCCAGAGGGCATCATCCAGAATGAGGGGGTCACACATTTAAGACAGAGATGATGAGGTATTTCATCTCTGAATCTGTGGAATTCTTTTCCACAGATTTTTACTCACAGAGTCATGAAAATGTACGGCACTGAAACAGACCCTTCAGTTCAACTTGTTCATGCCGACCAGATATCCTAAATTAATCCAGTCCCATTTACCAGCACTTGGCCCATATCCCTCTAAACCCTCCCTATTCATGTCCCCATTCATGTCCTTGGGTCTTATTCCTTCCTATTATTGGAAACATCTTCTCCATGGATGAGGATGGAAAATCGACGTTTTGGGCAAAAGCCCTTCATGAGGAATACACTTGGCCCATATCCCTCTAAACCCTCCCTATTCATGTCCCCATTCATGTTCTTGGGTCTTATTCTTTCCTATTATTGGAAACATCTTCTCCATGGATGAGGATGGAAAATCGACGTTTTGGGCAAAAGCCCTTCATGAGGAATACAGGCAGGAAGCCTCCAGGGTGGAGAAATAAATGGGAGGAGGTGGGGCTGGGGAGAAGAAATCGACGTTTTGGGCAAAAGCCCTTCATGAGGAATACAGGCAGGAAGCCTCCAGGGTGGAGAAATAAATGGGAGGAGGTGGGGCTGGGGAGAAGGTTGCAAGGAGGAGACGCCCGGTCTCCCCAGTGTAGAGGAGACCGCATTGGGAGCAATGGATACAATAAATGACGTTGGTGGATGTGCAGGTAAAACTCCTGCTGGCAGACTAATATTCAAATGAATTAGGGGAAGGACATCTGGGGTATACTTTGTCTATTCTCACACATTGTACACATTCATTATGCAACAATCACAAGGAGAATCCCTGGTCAAGCTTCCTCTCCCCCGGTTCAAGGATGTTGATGTCAATCACACAATTATAATTGGCACAGGGATGTTTAACTAAAATAGAACAGATTATGTTATTCTAAGTATGATACATTAAAAATGCATTAAGAAATCAATTTCAAGAACTGACAAGCATTTAAGTTAACTTTTCTTTTTTTGATAAAGTTCCTACCTTATCTTTTGAAACTTTGTGCGAAAAAGGACATGTCCCATCAGTTTTTTTGCATGTTCCACGTAGGAATCTGCCAAAAATGAAATGGAGCATACAAATTGTCATGGGGCCCAATCATGAATGATTGCAACTGTTCCAAAGAATTACTATTTGACCGCATAGTAGTCACTTTGCATAATGAATACATACCACTGAAACAAGGTAAAGTTACAGGAAAAATGGAAAGTTTTAGTATTGAGGTGCATAATTGGAGTGTTACCTAAAATTCCCTTTGCATCCTGGTAAGTCTGACATCTGATATGAATATAGTTCTGCAAAAGAATGGGGTTCCTCGTTTGCACACAATCGCTCATGTCCCAGTTTTTTTTGTAATTCTCAAGTAGTTTCCCTGCTTGATCAGCATAATAAATTTCACCAGATAATAGACACCAAATTCACAGATAGAGACACACCTTGTACAAACTGCAACTTTTTCAGGGTCGTGTATGTAGGGACAATCATCCCCTCGATTACACTTTCCAAATCTGTTGTAGTACATGCAGTATTCTTTCTTCTTAGATTTCTTCTGCTTGGCCAGTCTGATTATAGCCAGGCTACGCTGCACAGCACGACTGTGAATACACAATAATTAGTTAGATTGTACAAAAAACATAGGCCTCATCTTTCTAGTAAATGTTAATTTAACTTAACACTGGCACAAACCCTTTAAAAATAAATGGATAACTTCAAAAGCAAAATCTAATTGAGGTAATTATGCACAGCACAGTGAAGACAAGGAAGAGGAACATCAACAACTGGAGATTGTTCTAATGGCAACAATGAGGGTGCATGGACATCACACAAAGGAAGAGGCAGGAGAAGGAAGAAAACAATCAAAACCTGCAAACAGACACTTGTACACAGGTAGCAAGCACAACTCATAATCTAAACCATCTGGTTGACTTAGGCTGCCTGGTTTCATGACTGTGAAAACAACGTACAAAGTCTAAAAAGCTTGGGAGAAGAAAACATCTTCATTAACCTCAATTGCATTTAAAACTTCAAGAACTATCTCAAACGGAAGGTTAACAGTACAACAAGCAACCATAAATGATGATCATTATTTCAAAATTGTTGAAAGGATCCACTAGTTGATTAAACTGCATTCAAACTTCCCTAAACTAAGCCAAACCTTGTCCTTTTTTAACATTACTTTTGACAGGAAGGAAAATGAAAATATGAATAGAATTCATAATGACGTAACTAGAACAGTTGCCCTGTATCTCTATTGTTTTCCAAAACCTCATGCCTTGTAGAAAGTTTCAGGTCTTCAGATGGGAGCCTCACGACAGTGCATTGCCTATTTCACATGTCATGTTAAGAATTGTGGCCACTAAC
>NW_025210600.1:16598-20000 GCF_004010195.1 Chiloscyllium plagiosum
TCTCCAATTTAGAACTTCAACTTTTAGATCTGGTTTATCCTTTTCCATCACAATTTTAAATCTAATGGAATTATGGTCGCTGGCCCCAAAGTGCTCCCCCACTGATACCTCAGTCATCTGTCCTGCCTTATTTCCCAAGAGTAGGTCAAGTTTTGCACCTTCTCTAGTAAGTACATCCACATACTGAATCAGAAAATTGTCTTATACACACTTAACAAATTCCTCTCCATCTAAACCCTTAACACTATGGCGGTCCCAGTCTATATTCGTAAAGTTAAAATCCTCTACCATAACTACCCTATTATTCTTACAGATAGTTTGTTTCCCTCCGTCTATTAGGGGGTCTATAATACAATCCTAATAAGGTGATCATCCCTTTCTTATTTCTCAGTTCCACCCAAATAACAGCTGCATTTCCAACATTTCAAGTGGTGGCATCTTTGTGCTTTCTTTTAAATTACCTGAAAAAAAAATCTCATATTTCCTGAGAGAATGTCATCTGATTATCGATTCAACTTTTCCCACAGCTTAGTGTGAAATGGTGTCACATGGTTTTGGAATCTCCTAAAGCAACTGAGAACTGAAGTGAGTGCAAACAATGATGGAACGCAGGCTCTGATTCCCCACTGAGTGACCATTCTTCAAGACCAATCACAGAGTGGCTCTCTGCTTTGGCACTGCATGCACCAAAGGCTGCTTGGGAGAGAAAGAGAGAGAGAGAAAAAGAGAGAAAGAATAACAGAGAGACAGACAGAGAGCGTCCAAATGGGTGCACACATGCACAATCAAGATTTTTTGCATTGTTTTCACTATTGTCTAATAGGTCAATATTCACTAAAGTCCTTCAGGGAAGGAAATCCGCCATCCTTACCTCCATGTGACTTCAGATCCCCATACAGTGTGGTTGACTCTTAACTGGCCTCTGGACAACGAGGGATGGACAATAATGCTGGCCGAGCAACAATGCCCAAAACCCATGAACAAATTTAAAAAAAAACCTGCAGCCACGTTTGCACAGTAAGACCCCAAACAACAGTGATCTAGATTACCAGATAATCTTATTCACAGTGATGCTGGGACAGGGATAAATGTTGTGCAAGATACATGGAAGAACTCTGATGTTTCATCTTCACAGAGTTCTTATATACCGATATGGGACTGCAAAAGGTGCCTTGCTGAGAGACAATGCCTCCAGCACTGTAGCATCCCCTCAGTGTGGCACGAGACTTCATTGTCAGGTCCAAGTGTGGCATTTGAACCTGTGACCTCTTGGCTGATAGGCAATTGTTCAACAATCAAGTGAGACTGCACTGAATGATTAGAATCCCTAGAGTGTGGAAGGAGGCCATTTGGCCAATCGAGTCTGCACTGACCCCCCAAAGAGCATCCCCAACCAGACCTGGCTCACCTGTAACCACACATTCAACCTGGCTAATGCACTTAGCCTACACATCCCTGAACATTACAGGTATTTTAGCACAGCCCAACCTACCTAACCTGCACATCTTTGGACTGTGGGAGGAAACCCACAGGCAACATGCAAATGTCACCAGAGTCCCTGGCGCTGTGAGACAGCAGTGCTAACCACTGAGCCATGCCAATTACAAGCAAGAATCCTCCGAACTGAAACCAAGAAACAATCACCAACTTCACTGACGATGGTTCAGTTCCTCACAGGTATTGAATTGAACTGAATTTATTGTAATGTGTACCGAGGCACAGTGAAAAGCTTTGTCTTGTGAGCAATACAGACAGATCACAGAGTTAAGTAGCATAGATAGTAAATAATAGGTAAACAGTGGCAAAAACAAAAACACAGGTACAGGCGAATGTTAAGTGTTTGTGAGACCATTCAGTATTCTAACAATAGTAGGATAGAAATTATTTTGAAACCGGCTGGTGCGTGTGTTCAGGGTTCTGTACCTTCTCAGTGATGGTAGAGGTTGTAGAAAAACATTGCCAGAGTGGGATGGATCTTTGAGAATGCTGGCAGCCTTTCCTTGACAGCGGGCCTGGTAGATGGATTCTATAGATGGGACGCTGGCCTTTGTGATTGTCCGGGCCATGTTCACCACTCTCTGTAACCATCCTCGATCTTGAATGGTACAGTTTCCATACCAGGTAGTGATACACTCAGACAGAATGCTCTCGATGGTGCACCTATAAAAGTTGGCAAGGGTATTTGCCGTCATGCCAAATTCCCTCAGCTGCCTGAGGAAGAAGAAACGTTGTTGGGCCTTTGTAACCAGTGCGTCCACATGATGAGTCCAAGACAGCTTGTTGTGGATGACCACTCCCAGGAGCTTGACACTCTCCACTTGTTCCACCTGTGTGCAGTTATGTGTAAGGGGGCATGAGTAAAATCCCGCCGAAAGTCAAAAATGGTTTTGCAGGCATTGAGAGCTAGGTTGTACTCAGTGTGCCATTTTTCCAGGTCTTCCACCTCCCATCTGTAGTCAGTTTTGTCGTCATCTGAGATTCGACCGACTATGGTGGTTTCATCAGGGAACTTGTAAATGGCTTTAGTCTGGTATTTGGCAACACAGTCATGGGCAAACAATGAGTACAGTAGGGGGCTGAGTACACACCCCTGGGGGGGCTCCAGTGTTGAGTGTTAGTGACAATGAAATATTGTCCCCAATCTTCACTGATTGTGGCCTGTGGGTCAGGAAACTGAGGATTCAGTTGCAGAGAGTGGGGCTTAGTCCGACATCACTAAGTTTAGGTAAATGCTGTGTTCACTTGGCGGTGGTCATGTGTTTGAAAGAAGCCATTAAACTGTCACATCATTTTTAACGCTTTTAAATCTAACATGGGCCGCACATACAAATCGCTAAGTAAAGTAAAATAAATTAAGCTGTCCCCAGGTTAGGATTTTCATCAACTGCGCTAACTCGTTAAATTATTAATAAAACTGTCAGAGAAAAGATGGGGAGAATACATCATCAAAATGAATTGCAAAACGGCAACTGAAAATGTGAATGATGCTCCAAAAATATTCCCTTGGAATGAGACAAGTGGATTTTTCTTTGTAAAAAGTCACAAGGACAGAAAGACCGAACAATGCTTTTCACACTCCTGCCACCAAGCACTCTCATGATCAGGGCAACATTTATCTTTCGATGCCTGTCAGCTGAAAGAAAATGCCTGTACTAGAGCCAGCCGACATCACTCTTCATTTATTAACGTAAGCTTCATTCAAAATCACCCTTCGCCAGAAAACTGACCTTGACAGCCGCTTCTGCGACAGCACGAGTGCAGTGCTACTGACTTAGTGCTGCTGTGCTCCCAGGGCAGTGCTCATCCCTCTCAACCAAGCAGGAGGGGGCTGGCCACTGAACATCCTTTGGGGAACATCAACCAGCAGCTGGGTAAAGGGAACAATGACCTTCCATTGATCGT
>NW_025210601.1:0-20000 GCF_004010195.1 Chiloscyllium plagiosum
ATTTTTAATGTAGAAATTCAATACCAAGGTTATGTTATACACATTTATAAATAAAGAATTAAGTCTATTCAAAAGATTTTGATTAAATTACTTCTCTTTGTCAGTTTCTCTATTTTATATCAAAGATAGCCATTTCTTACTTAGAGGCATTTCTTGCATGTCCGAATACAGCTGTGGCACTCAACTGCAAACCGACATGGCTTTCCATGTTGCAGGCAAGGATGAATTGTCTGATATTGTTGGGTGCAGTCTTTCTAGTTTGCCTTTTTTCTTTTATTGTCTGGACCCTTATTTATTACGAAATCCAAATGGAGAGGTATATAGGTTTTACCTCTTGATCCCTTTGATTAAACCTAATTAAAGTCGGTCTTTTACTACACTACTCTCATATCTTATATGCCCAACATCATTGACTGATATGAAATTAATTAATACCCTTATTAATGGTTGTGCTCAAATCCAGGATTAAGTTGATAACATCCACTAAAACTCTCCACCTTGATTAAAGCTGTACCTTCAAATCTAGAAGAATAACACAATTTTGTTTGGTAAGAACAATTGGTAATTATTAAATATGGATTAAAACAAAACAATAAAGCAATGATAACATATTCACAGTAGTAAGCGTGAGATTGTACTAGCTAACTAACTTATTGCCCTTTGGTTCACTCTCCTTTAATAGTTGGAAGATTTTCCATCCAAAATTTAGGGGGTCTTCAGTGGGAACAGTTTGTATTTATTGTATCAACTCCTGTTAAATATATTTCTTCATTAAAATACTGAAATCGTAACCAGTGTTGGAAAAGAGACAGCAACTATACCGGAAACGTTAAGTACATTTCTTTCCAGAACATGATGGCAAAATCTTTTTGGGAAAACCAACAATACAATTGGGTACTCCACCTTTGTTAGATTATTGAATTCAGAATAAAGAATGATGTATCTCCACAAAATGCTGATACCAGTAACATGAAGTCGAATCTCATGACACTGACATTGGTGCACTAGCATTTACTTTTTAAATGAACTTTATTTTTAACTGATGTTATTGGGACAGTCCTATCAGTTTCAACACAAACCAACGTTAGATGGGAAACCACTCTAGATTGGGTGAACTGTAGCTTAATTGACAGGATTACTACATTCCCTCTTATTAGGAAAGAGGCGATATTGATGATTCCACACATTCTGCGATTACAAGGAAGAAAATACAAAAGCAGATGCAAAAGTTAGATTGTTGACTGACATAAAAGAAAGTTTCAGGAAATAAAAGGAGAGCTGATACTGACCAAAACCATTCTAAACGTAGTGTTTCACTATTAACAGATTCCGTACATTTCTCTGTACCTTAAGTTTGTCACTTCTCACCATTTGGAAAACATTCTATCTTTCTTGGGATCAAAGGTTATTACTTGCACTTTACAACACAACTCCATTTTTCCCCACTATCAATATCCTTTCGAAATCTTGTGCAACTATTATCATTCCTGCCATCGACAAACTTGAGTATGTAATCTCCTATTATTTCTTCAAGTCATTGATGTTGTGAATCTGAATCATCCTCTTGAAAAGCAACTGGAGGACTTGTAAATATTGCATTTTTTGAGCTAGTGCATTTGCCAATGAGACAGTAGTCAATTGCATATGTCTGGTGACACCAGTCTACAGTTGACAGAATGGCAGACTGACAACCATGTGAACAACTCAAACCTTATCCTTCAAGATCTTGCCTTCAAAACCTCAACCACATTGCCCAAAGATTTTTCCATAATGACTCTGCAGAATTTTTTTTTCTCTCTTTGTCCAGGACTGTGCTGTTTGTGTGCTGTTTTGGCTATTTGGAAGGGTAAATATTTATATACTTGCACATTAAAATCTAGGTGTGTCAATTAGTTTGCCATCTTCATTGAATAAATCTTGTCACATAACTTTAAAAAATATATTGAGTTGAAGAAACTTGGCAGTTGGATTTGTATTATAAAACTAATAAATTTGAAAGTTTTGTTTTACAACAAATCAATAAAGAAAAATGGTTGATGGATCCTTTTATCTTGTCTCATGTAGGGAACGCATATGATTGTTTTACTTGTTTCCAATATGACCAATGAATTTATAATATGGCCCATGCAGAGGTTCTGTGCACTCCTCCCAACTTGGTCAAAACATATAAATGCAGGTTCTCTCAAGATACTGAACACCAATAATGTTTAATTGGAAATGGGGAACCATAAGTGGAAAAGAATAAAAGGAACAGCACCAGATTCTACTGCATTATTAAATCAAAATAGCTTTGGCTGTTACTAAGTTTCTGAAGATCATAGAATCCCTACTGTGTGGATGCAGACCACACTGACCCTCCGAAGACCATACCACCCAGACAGCGATAGTGTGTATGGTGCAGAAGGAGGTCAAGACAATTCCAAGGCAAGATGCAGGAACAGAAGTAGGCCATTCAACCATTAAGTGTGTTCTGGCATTCAATGAGACCATGGCTAATCTGATAATCCTCAACTCATTTTCCTACCTTTTTCCCAAAAAGCCTTGATTCCCTTATTAATTAAACATCTGTTCTCAGGCTTGAAGGTACTGAACAACCCAGCCCCTACAGCTCTCTGCAGTAAAGAATTCTACAGATTCACTACCCTGTAAGAGAAAACAAATCCTCTTCATTTCTGTCCCAACTCGATGACCCCTTACTCGTAGATTATGCCCGCTGGTCCTGGACTCTCCCACAAGGAGAGTTGCACCTTTCTGCAGTATTTCTCAATTTAAGTTATATTTAGCTCCTCTATTCTTGTTGCTGAAGTGCAGACCTTACATTTTCCCACATTATGTTCCATCTGTCAAGATTCTGCTCTTTAAGAATCTTACATGTTTCAATAAGGCTGCCTCTTATTGTTTTAAATACCAATGAATACACACCCAACCTACTCAAACTCTCCTCAAGACAGTCCTTCCATACCAAGAATCAACAGATTTAGCCTTCCCTGGCCTGCCTCCAATGTCAGTACATCTTTTCTTAGATAATGGGACCAAATTGGTTCACATTACTCTAGGTGTGATCTAACCAGTGACCTGTATAATATTAATAAGTCTATCCATTTTAATATTCCATTCCCTTTGAAATAAATGCCAACATTCCATTTGTCTTGCCCGTTATCCATTAAAGTGGAATGCTAGCTTTTTGTGATTCATGCACGAGGACTCCCAATGCCGTGTTGCACCTTTCTGCAGTATTTCTCAATTTAAGTTATATTTAGCTCCTCTATTCTTGTTGCTGAAGTGCAGACCTTACATTTTCCCACATTATGTTCCATCTGTCAGGATTGTGCCCACTCGCTTAATCTGTCAATATCCCTCTGAGGAATCATTAGGTTATCCTCACCAGTCATCTTCCCACCTACTTTTGTGTCTTCTGCAAACTTGGCTATAATAGTCACTGACCTCATCCACACCATTAAAAATATAGTAAATAATTGCAGCTCCAGCATCGACTCCCTATGGCACACTACCACTCCAGGTTGTCATCGTGATATGCCTCCTTTATCCAACTCTCTGCCTTCTATTAGTTAATCTATCTTCTATCCTTGCTAGTATACTACCCACTACACCATCTCATTGGGTAGCCTTACGTGTGATAGCCCATTAAATGCATTTTGAAAATCCAAATATATTAGATCTACTGCAACAAAAACAGAAATTGCTGGAAAAACTCAGCAGGTCTGGCACCATCTGTGGAGAGAATGTTAAGTTAACATATACAGTCCTGTGAACCTTCTTCAGAACTGAACTTCGATCTACTGGCTCCCTTTCATCTTGGCCTCTTGTTACCTCCTCAAAGAATTTTAAAGGCTAGAAATATTCACCAATCCTACTTACCAACCAGTTGCTTTCCCTGCACTTGTGTCACACTGTGATTTGTTTTGTCACTTGGCTGCTAGCCTCACTGCAGATCAACATTTTGTTCTGCACCTTTACTCCTCTCCTGTTTACCTACTCTGCTGGAACATGTATCTGAACTTGCTGGCTCAGAGTAAGAGATTCTACCATTTTGGCTAAAAACCTTTATAAATCCATTACACTTTGGAAAGCAACCTAATTAAATCCAGTCAAAGCATCTAGACTTCTCTAGTCATGTTGTATCGTCATGTAGACACCTTCACAGTTCCTTGTTGGAAGATTGCATTTACAAATTTGGCCATGACATATTTCTTCCCAAAACGGATTTGTTACATGAATATTGGCTGGTTCCTTTAACACCATGAAATACAGAAATTTGGCCTTTCTCATTTGAGGCGATTAAATCAATTTCTGGTTGAGACCATTCAGGCTAGAAAATGCCCCAACAACTTTCCAGAGACTAATGAACCAAGATATTGTCTTAGTTCCTAACTGCATGACCTACTTTGATGATATGCTAGTAACAGTGATTCTTGTAAGAACTACTTGGAACAGCCAGAAGCTCTGTTCAGATAATTACAATTGGTTTGGTGATAAACCCAGTCAAAAGTGAATTTGCAAAACTGTAGGTAACCTTACCAAGATATAAAATATAGCAAGGACAAGTGCTGCTAAGAACAACAAATTACAAACATATATGGAATTCTCAGTTCAAAGACTTAAGTAAGAAATCACAAGGTTTTTTGGGATGGGTAGCTTCTACCACAAGCTTGTGTCAACTTTCAGTACTACAGCTGCTCCACTGACATCTTTGCTACAAAGGAAAGCCAAAATAATATAGTTAGGACACTGCTAAGCATCTTTTGAAAGGCAGAAAACAATTTTGGTCAAGGAACTGGTGCCGAGTGCCTCAAATTTCACTAAGCCCCGAAAAGGCAATACTAACTTGGTGGTAGGTGCAGTCATATTTTAACAAGATGGATTGGACATAGAGAAGGCACTAGGTTTCCTTTAAAAAGCTAAATCAACATTAAAAGAGATTACTACAGTGGAAAAAGAAACCCTGGAATTATTACCATCTCATTTTATTTTTAAACATGCATAACTGCCACAGGTAGAGAGAGACATTGGTACATGCTCACTGTAATCCCAGAGCCTTTATGGAAAAATTAAAAACAAACAGAATGGCAGTTATTATTGCATTAATAATTTAATACTCAAAACTTCTAACACTTCTAATTATACTTATGTATTCATAAATGATAACTCCCTTGCCTCAGATTCAAACAGGGAGTAAATTCAATCAATATATTTCAACATTTATTATGACAAATTATCCACATTGCAGGAAAAAACATAATTGCTGGCAATTTGTCTATTTAACTCTGCTTTGAATTACCTGAATATCGTGGTACCAGGTATAAATGTATTAATTACATTTAAAAATTTCATGAAAACATGTACAATTTACAGTTTTTGTTTGAAAGCTAAACAAGCTAGGCCTGTATTTTCTGGAGATTAGAGGAGTCAAAAGTGACTTGATTGAAACACGTAAGATCCTGAGGGAAATTGACTGGCTGGATGTTGAGAGGATGTCTCCTCATTTGGGAGAATCTAAAACTAGGGATTATCCATTTAAGGCAGAGACGAAGGGAAAATATGTTCTCAGGGGATAGATAACTTCTGAATTTGCTTTGTGAAGAGGCAGTGGAAGCAGAATCTTTGAATATTTTTAAGGCAGAGGTGGAGATTCATGATTACCAAGAGGATGAAAGAACAAACGAATATGTTGGAATATACAGCTGAAGTTAAAATCAGAATAGCCATAATTTTCATGAATGGTGAAGCAAATTCGAAGGGCCGAGTGGTCTATACCTGTTCCACATTCACATGCTTACATTTGGTGATGAAACAAATTTTAAAACTGCAATTGGTTCTTAATTAGTAAGGGAGTTAAAGGTTATGGAGAGAAGGCAGGAGAATGGGGTTGAAAAACAAGATTGAATGGAGGAGTAGACCCGATGGGCCGAATGGCTATATGGTCTTTATCCCTCCAGGGTAGAGGGGTTATGAGAGCACTTCTATTAATAAGAGAAATCACTTTCATTAGAAAAAGACACCAGAATCACATGTTTTAAACTAACTGGACTTGTTTACTCGAGGTCATATTTCTGAGTTTATAGCTGTTAGGAGTCATGACTATTTAACAATATTTTGAGTTCAGTTGGTGCATTGCCTGCTAAAGAAGTCACTCAACTTATTTTCTTTCATCTGGTTTGAAAAATCTTTTGAGAATCCAGTCAGAGGTGAAAGCTAATGGAGCTATTTTTCCAAGATGATTCTGGAAAACTTCTTGACATCTGCTAAATGAATTGCTTCTGAAAAGATTCTAGTTATCACTGCATGTTTCTAGTGGTATCCATCTACATGTGCCAGGCCACCATACCAAGCAACAACTGGAAACTTTATATCGAAAATGATTTTTCTCCACGAAGTAACAGTTACTTGGCTAAGTTATTGTTACTTCGTAGAGTTGATCTCTGCAGAGAAAATGTATTTTTTTTTCTTGAATGTGTGCATTTTAGAGTATTTATACAAGCATATGCTGACACAGCGTTTTACAAATACCTGTGTTAATATGTGTTATATCTTTATTGAATAAGTCTGGTTTTATATTAAACAACAAAACTATTGTTCTAAAAAATATGGTTGGCGGATTTGTATTCCAAAACAGTTAGATTAGAATATAAAATTGGACATACCAAAATAAGATGAACAACATCAGAGCGATATACTAACATCTCACCCAAAGCACACTTGTAAGACAAGTATTCATTTTAAAATTCCAGTCCATGTAGTCTGTATAAAATCAACTGAAACACATCTTGATTTATACTCAATTGTTCTAACACTTGTATTTGTGCATATGCATTTGTAAATTATATTTCCCTTGCAGGCTTGGGCAGAAAGTAAGTTTAGTGAATATAATACGAATAAAATAGAATCCATATATTCATTTATTTCAGAAATAAACTTTTTATTTTATGAAAACAACACAATGTATACAATGCTTTGAACATGCTATTGTGTTTCTCACCATATTATATATTTTCTTTGGATTGGTCAAAGCAAACTAATGGTTCTGCTAAGCAGCACTAAATTATTTTCTCTCCTTCCCTGCTCACATCTTTTCACTGATGGTTTTTTTATATAACCAATATTGCATTGCCAGCACTGATCAGGGAGAAAAACATGATGATACTATAGTTTTATTCTGGAAGGACTGACATAAGATAAGTTCTTATATCTTATACATATACCTTGTTATAGGTATTGATATGGTATTTTATTTATTACTGTTGTCATGGGCATCAGTATCAGGTTCAACATGGCCAACTTTTTATGTGAGTGCTCTTCACACACATAGATTCATGAAACAGCAATCCAAAGAGAAAGTGAAATGGGAGAAACATAGCAGCAATGTACTAATGCCCTTTTTTAATTAAAAAACTGTGAGCTTTAGTCTTATTTTGATGGATGCTACAGTGAAATTGTACAGATATAGTCGATCATGAATAGTACAGTCCTTACAAATATTCAAGGGATTCAAAGCAAAACATCAATACGGTTCTTATATTACAGAGGGAATTACCTCAGGTTTCAGTATACACAAGTTTTATTTGTTTTGCAAGGATCCAACCAGACCTGAGTTAACACTAACATTTTTTTTCTCAAATGTAGCATTATTACAATGTTGCAATCCAAGCAATGCTGAGTACAAGACATGCAACAACCAGACTCCCATCAAAACAACTGAAAAATAAACTTTATACAAACGTGCAGTATTCAGTTTCTCAGAAGTCCCCAGCACCGACACAATATCCATACATAATGGCATTAAATTTAATCTTTGCTAGTTTCTCTGCTTTAAAACTCAGAGTTGCTCATGACAGCAACATTTTATCTTTAAGTCACTCATGTGGACCATTTGCCAAATGATACTACTTTTCTTACAAAGACACTTGCTGGCAGTTTTTAGGTCCAAAGCTGACCAATGCAGTCAGTCAGTCATTCTCCAGCACCATTTATTTTGGGCATTATCAGATATAATGCTAATGAAGGAAGGTTAAATGAGATGCAGTGAAGTGCATATTATTCATACTATCTAGCCCATTGATTAAAAAGTTAGAGAGAGTTCTGGTTTTAGAGAACATTTTAGCAACTCTGGCATTATTGTGCTATCAGTCAATAACTTGAAATTCAGCATGAAAAATGAATCAAGTTGACTTTGAACTCTGAAGTATAGGTTTAATTGGAGCTGGATTCTTGATTTTGCAATAACACTTTTGATGTGATGAAAACAATTGATGTTCAAGACTGTCCTGTACTAATTACTTGAATGAAACAATATGTGGCACCAAGTGGGAGATATGTAGTAGAAAAAGTCGAAGAAACATTATAAAGTGTGATGTTTTGTCTCATCTACCTGATCCACTCCCCAGGTGGTCAATGCATCTTAACAGGACTGTGGAATCACTCCAATGAAATTGAAGATTATTTACTAAGGGCGGGGGGTGCAAATACCGTGCTGCAGCCTATTGTGCAAATATTGTGCTCTTCAGGTATAGTAACCCTTTGAACAAGGCAAGACCTTTTCCTACTTCTAAAATGCAGCTTTCCTTTCACGTAAGAATTCAAAGAGTGACTTGCTGTGGGATTAGAATGGTGATAATTCTATTTTGTAAAGTATCTCATATCGTTTAAGAGCATATGCCCAGCTACAGGGCATATTTAATTGATATTATCTTAGAATCTATTAAAGGCTAGGAATCTTGCTTTAATTTTGATTCTAGCACAAATGTTACTGCCATTGTCAGGATGAACAGAATACCATACAGCTCCCAGTTTGAATCTAACCGATAAAAGTTAATAATACACAAAATAAAATTGGAACTCTGAATCACATACAGCTTCCTTCAGACTGCGGTGATGCCCAGGATATTGAGTTTTACTTTGGCCACATAAACTATAATACAGGCTTAGTCATACCTGCAGAAACTGCAAGTTAGAATGATTTGAGAATATGGGCTGAAATCTGTACCTACTCGAAAGGTCTCCCAGCTAAAGGTCAAGCTATTGTGTGATTAAAACATCACTTCCTCAATTCCCCACGCTTAAAAATGAAGCTAGATTTAGAATAGAACCATAATAAAAATTTGCTTCTAGTTCACTCAATCTCTCAGCTAGTTAATGGAGAACCTTAAAAACTACAAAACTGGAAAATCCCATTTTCTATCTGAAAAGAGGAACTACTGTTCTTGCAGTTTCAGAAGGATACATTTCTAGCCCATAGTAATGCCGCATCTGCAACATGCACCTTTGTAATACTGGACGGATAATTAACTTAAACAGAAGGGGAATTTCACAATATCCTTTGTTACCCCAACAACAGTTTTTTTGACATTTATACAGGGTGCCAAGACTGATTTTTCTACAAACTAATTGCAATTTAGATTTTGTAGTATAATACCATTTTTTTCAGTTTTGAACTGAATTTAAACTAAGAACAATGAGGAGGGATTGCAAACCTAACAGATCATAGAAATCATTTGAAAGACAACTGTACAGGAAACAGAGACTGAAACTGAATGTAAATAATTAAGAACAGCCATAATGGGTGAATGAGACTTGGCTCATGACATAACACAGGCAGCAGAATTTGAAAATGATTTTTTGTTTGGAAGATAGACGTCTAAAAGGAGAGCATGAAGTAGTTGAATCTGGAAGTAATAAAAGCATGGATAAGTTTCTCAGTGTCAGAAGGGTTTAAGTAGGCGATGCTGCAAAGTTGGATGTTGGTGGGCTTTGTGAAGGATAAAATAAGGAGGCAAAAACTCACTTCAAAATCAAACAGATGCCAAGAATGAGAACACCACCTTTTAATGACTAATGTATTTATAAACTGAAAGCAATAAATCACTTGATCTGTATGGAAGGAGGGATATCTGAATAATAAAATTAAAACCAGAAATTTAGCCGCATTTTGCAGATGTGATTTGCCATATATTAGAGTGCCTATGTAACACCATAAAATAAACAATGGTCAACTTGAGTTAGTTGCTTCCCCAACCCAACTATTCTGGTTTTCATAACTAAAATGAATGAATAATTTTCCTCACCATTTACAATACAGATGAAATCAACCACCTCCAAAATTTAATCTGTCCTTTATAATTTTCCCCAAGACAATGTTGCTACACCTTGAGGTAATGGAATGGGTCAGCAAAATGCAGTATAGACTTTTCCACAATTGCTGCCAAGTTTTACTCATGTATCTTGTCTCATTATTACTCTCTGTACTGCTAGAAACACCAATGCTGACCTGGTGAACAGATAAAAAGCTAAACTTACTGTTATTAGGGAACTTCAAGACTTGAAATGATGACGTTCAGAATGTTACTCTGACTAATGAGGATAGGGAACAAACCCAAAACTTGACTGTAATTATGTGAGGTCTTAAATCTATTATTCCAACTTACAGGTTATTTCAAAACAGCAGCAAGAAAGCAGCAATTAAACGTACTGAAGTAGAAAATACTTTTGACACATTTAGAATAACTGGCTTAATTCAAACTTTGTTTCGGTGAACTAGTGTTGATGGCTTTTAAAAGGCTGCAATTTCTGTATGTATTTAAAATGGATAAACTTTACCTTAATAGGAAATCCAGAACATTAAACTGAATCATTCAACTGTCTTTTAGGAAAGCAAATTAAATAATTATTAAAACATCCAATACGACAAATTCAAAATATAAACACAACTGTAATCTACTGTCAACAAGTTTTCAAATAAAATTTATATTATATATTTATATATAATTTTATATATATATATATGTACACACAGCAGGCTGTTGGATTATAGTATGCCATAAAATTACAAATATTTTCATCAAAACAAAACAAATAACCTGTTGCTTTTGAAGAATACTGTCATTTCAGAAATTGACTTCCATCTCCCAGTACTATCAGAATGCACAACTAGTGTGAGAGTTGAACTCAGTGATGGACATTTCATACCTCTTCTTTCTGGCACTTGCAGGTCAATATTTAGTCAACCCAACAAGACAAGACAGGTACTGGGGCAATAAACCAGTCATGTCTTCAGTTCATTTTCTCCACTGAGAACTAATTATCGCCTGTAAATTGACAAAATAATGTTAGTTCATCTTGCAAATACTTCAATCATTCTCAGTTGTGTAGACATCGTACATTAAATCCTTATTCCATTTAAAGATTATGACATCTATTCAAATAGCTGGCATGATGATTTAATGACAGCGCATGCAGCTAAAAAATGCTTAAATAGTCTATATATCTGGGCTGATACCAAAATGTTTGGGAAATAATAACCTTGTGTGGCACTGGAGGTTAAATGGGGACATTTCCACTAATTATTGCATTACACCTCTGCACCCCAAAAATGGCTTGGTGGACATAGAACCTTAACTGCTGTATCAGGTTGTGTTGTTCATGCTTTTATATTAATATTGCATAACACAAAGTATAGTGCAACATATTTTTGATTGGTCTCAATAGAATAGATAAAAACACACATAAGGACATATGAATTAGGTGCTTTCAGACCTGCTCCACTACTTAGTAAGATCATGGTTGATCTGATTATTCTACATTCCTATCTAACACTTATGACTTTTCACCCTGTTTTCAAGAAACTATCAACCTCTGCCTTTTAAATACTCAAATGCTCTGCTACTACCACTCTTTGTGGAAGAGAATTCCAAAGACTTACATCCTTCTGAGAAAAAAGTCTTTATCTCTGTCATAAATGTAGATTATTTGTATACATAGATCCTTAGTTCTAGATTCTCCTACAGAGAATCTTACACGTTTCAGTTTTTACTTTTCTAAATATCAGCAGATACAAGCGTGGCTTGCCCAATCTTATCCTACAAGACACCCCTCCATTCCAGGTGGTTGGGAATCCTTTACTCAAAAACCTTGGGACCGATGGATTTTCAGATAAAGAGTATTCCGATTTTTGGGTCCACTATAGTCTGTTCAGGTGCGTTTGGGTCCATTTGGGCCCATTGGATAAACAGTAAAGACCTAAAAATTGAAGGTTTTTGAAGGACCTAAAAAACGAACCCAAGTAGACCTGTAAGCATGCTAAGTTCAGGCCCTTTAGGAAGAAACTTCAATTTTATGTCCATTCGGGCCATGTGAAGGGGGACTCAATGATAGGGCATTTTATATGAGGGAATACTGCTGGCATTTCTGTGGCTGTCAGCATGACTCCATGATGGCATGTGACATGTTGCCCCCCTCACCCCCCCACCCCCCCCAACAATCCAACAATTTATTCAGTAACACTTCACCATTATAATTTTTTTTTACTTCCTTCTTCCCATTTCTTTAATTACA
Organism: Chiloscyllium plagiosum; assembly: GCF_004010195.1. Taxonomy (NCBI): domain Eukaryota; kingdom Metazoa; phylum Chordata; class Chondrichthyes; order Orectolobiformes; family Hemiscylliidae; genus Chiloscyllium; species Chiloscyllium plagiosum. Next base: position 12,346 of record NW_025210601.1, read on the forward strand.
ACTATTCCCGAGATGTCATCGTATCTTTTACATGAAGACCAACGCAATAACTGCTGGATTCATTTGTCGTCTCTTTATTTTCTACCTCAGGGACTCACTTTTTATAGAACCAATATTCACATTCTTAACTGTTCCTTTTTAAGTAGGCTAAAGTGAGGACTGCAGATGCTGGAGATTAGAGTTGAGAGTGTGGTGCTGGAAAAGCACAGCAGGTCAGGCAGCATCCAACAAGCAGGAGAATTGACTTTTCAGACAAAAGCCTAATGAAAGGCCTTTGCCCGAAATGTCGATTTTCCTGCTCCTCGGATGCTGCCTGGCCTGCTGTGCTTTTCCAGCACCACACTCTCAACTCTAATCTCCAGCATCTGCAGTCCTCACTTTAGCCTACTTAAAAAGGAACAGTTAAGAATGTGAATATTGGTTCTATAAAAAGTGAGTCCCTGAGGTAGAAAATAAAGAGACGACAAATGAATCCAGCAGTTATTGCGTTGGTCTTCATGTAAAAGATACGATGACATCTCGGGAATAGTTGTAATTAAAGAAATGGGAAGAAGGAAGTAAAAAAAAATTATAATGGTGAAGTGTTACTGAATAAATTGTTGGATTGTTGGGGGGGGTGGGGGGGTGAGGGGGGCAACATGTCACATGCCATCATGGAGTCATGCTGACAGCCACAGAAATGCCAGCAGTATTCCCTCATATAAAATGCCCTATCATTGAGTCCCCCTTCACATGGCCCGAATGGACATAAAATTGAAGTTTCTTCCTAAAGGGCCTGAACTTAGCATGCTTACAGGTCTACTTGGGTTCGTTTTTTAGGTCCTTCAAAAACCTTCAATTTTTAGGTCTTTACTGTTTATCCAATGGGCCCAAATGGACCCAAACGCACCTGAACAGACTATAGTGGACCCAAAAATCGGAATACTCTTTATCTGAAAATCCATCGGTCCCAAGGTTTTTGAGTAAAGGATTCCCAACCACCTGGAATGGAGGGGTGTCTTGTAGGATAAGATTGGGCAAGCCACGCTTGTATCTGCTGATATTTAGAAAAGTAAAAACTGAAACGTGTAAGATTCTCTGTAGGAGAATCTAGAACTAAGGATCTATGTATACAAATAATCTACATTTATGACAGAGATAAAGACTTTTTTCTCAGAAGGATGTAAGTCTTTGGAATTCTCTTCCACAAAGAGTGGTAGTAGCAGAGCATTTGAGTATTTAAAAGGCAGAGGTTGATAGTTTCTTGAAAACAGGGTGAAAAGTCATAAGTGTTAGATAGGAATGTAGAATAATCAGATCAACCATGATCTTACTAAGTAGTGGAGCAGGTCTGAAAGCACCTAATTCATATGTCCTTATGTGTGTTTTTATCTATTCTATTGAGACCAATCAAAAATATGTTGCACTATACTTTGTGTTATGCAATATTAATATAAAAGCATGAACAACACAACCTGATACAGCAGTTAAGGTTCTATGTCCACCAAGCCATTTTTGGGGTGCAGAGGTGTAATGCAATAATTAGTGGAAATGTCCCCATTTAACCTCCAGTGCCACACAAGGTTATTATTTCCCAAACATTTTGGTATCAGCCCAGATATATAGACTATTTAAGCATTTTTTAGCTGCATGCGCTGTCATTAAATCATCATGCCAGCTATTTGAATAGATGTCATAATCTTTAAATGGAATAAGGATTTAATGTACGATGTCTACACAACTGAGAATGATTGAAGTATTTGCAAGATGAACTAACATTATTTTGTCAATTTACAGGCGATAATTAGTTCTCAGTGGAGAAAATGAACTGAAGACATGACTGGTTTATTGCCCCAGTACCTGTCTTGTCTTGTTGGGTTGACTAAATATTGACCTGCAAGTGCCAGAAAGAAGAGGTATGAAATGTCCATCACTGAGTTCAACTCTCACACTAGTTGTGCATTCTGATAGTACTGGGAGATGGAAGTCAATTTCTGAAATGACAGTATTCTTCAAAAGCAACAGGTTATTTGTTTTGTTTTGATGAAAATATTTGTAATTTTATGGCATACTATAATCCAACAGCCTGCTGTGTGTACATATATATATATATAAAATTATATATAAATATATAATATAAATTTTATTTGAAAACTTGTTGACAGTAGATTACAGTTGTGTTTATATTTTGAATTTGTCGTATTGGATGTTTTAATAATTATTTAATTTGCTTTCCTAAAAGACAGTTGAATGATTCAGTTTAATGTTCTGGATTTCCTATTAAGGTAAAGTTTATCCATTTTAAATACATACAGAAATTGCAGCCTTTTAAAAGCCATCAACACTAGTTCACCGAAACAAAGTTTGAATTAAGCCAGTTATTCTAAATGTGTCAAAAGTATTTTCTACTTCAGTACGTTTAATTGCTGCTTTCTTGCTGCTGTTTTGAAATAACCTGTAAGTTGGAATAATAGATTTAAGACCTCACATAATTACAGTCAAGTTTTGGGTTTGTTCCCTATCCTCATTAGTCAGAGTAACATTCTGAACGTCATCATTTCAAGTCTTGAAGTTCCCTAATAACAGTAAGTTTAGCTTTTTATCTGTTCACCAGGTCAGCATTGGTGTTTCTAGCAGTACAGAGAGTAATAATGAGACAAGATACATGAGTAAAACTTGGCAGCAATTGTGGAAAAGTCTATACTGCATTTTGCTGACCCATTCCATTACCTCAAGGTGTAGCAACATTGTCTTGGGGAAAATTATAAAGGACAGATTAAATTTTGGAGGTGGTTGATTTCATCTGTATTGTAAATGGTGAGGAAAATTATTCATTCATTTTAGTTATGAAAACCAGAATAGTTGGGTTGGGGAAGCAACTAACTCAAGTTGACCATTGTTTATTTTATGGTGTTACATAGGCACTCTAATATATGGCAAATCACATCTGCAAAATGCGGCTAAATTTCTGGTTTTAATTTTATTATTCAGATATCCCTCCTTCCATACAGATCAAGTGATTTATTGCTTTCAGTTTATAAATACATTAGTCATTAAAAGGTGGTGTTCTCATTCTTGGCATCTGTTTGATTTTGAAGTGAGTTTTTGCCTCCTTATTTTATCCTTCACAAAGCCCACCAACATCCAACTTTGCAGCATCGCCTACTTAAACCCTTCTGACACTGAGAAACTTATCCATGCTTTTATTACTTCCAGATTCAACTACTTCATGCTCTCCTTTTAGACGTCTATCTTCCAAACAAAAAATCATTTTCAAATTCTGCTGCCTGTGTTATGTCATGAGCCAAGTCTCATTCACCCATTATGGCTGTTCTTAATTATTTACATTCAGTTTCAGTCTCTGTTTCCTGTACAGTTGTCTTTCAAATGATTTCTATGATCTGTTAGGTTTGCAATCCCTCCTCATTGTTCTTAGTTTAAATTCAGTTCAAAACTGAAAAAAATGGTATTATACTACAAAATCTAAATTGCAATTAGTTTGTAGAAAAATCAGTCTTGGCACCCTGTATAAATGTCAAAAAAACTGTTGTTGGGGTAACAAAGGATATTGTGAAATTCCCCTTCTGTTTAAGTTAATTATCCGTCCAGTATTACAAAGGTGCATGTTGCAGATGCGGCATTACTATGGGCTAGAAATGTATCCTTCTGAAACTGCAAGAACAGTAGTTCCTCTTTTCAGATAGAAAATGGGATTTTCCAGTTTTGTAGTTTTTAAGGTTCTCCATTAACTAGCTGAGAGATTGAGTGAACTAGAAGCAAATTTTTATTATGGTTCTATTCTAAATCTAGCTTCATTTTTAAGCGTGGGGAATTGAGGAAGTGATGTTTTAATCACACAATAGCTTGACCTTTAGCTGGGAGACCTTTCGAGTAGGTACAGATTTCAGCCCATATTCTCAAATCATTCTAACTTGCAGTTTCTGCAGGTATGACTAAGCCTGTATTATAGTTTATGTGGCCAAAGTAAAACTCAATATCCTGGGCATCACCGCAGTCTGAAGGAAGCTGTATGTGATTCAGAGTTCCAATTTTATTTTGTGTATTATTAACTTTTATCGGTTAGATTCAAACTGGGAGCTGTATGGTATTCTGTTCATCCTGACAATGGCAGTAACATTTGTGCTAGAATCAAAATTAAAGCAAGATTCCTAGCCTTTAATAGATTCTAAGATAATATCAATTAAATATGCCCTGTAGCTGGGCATATGCTCTTAAACGATATGAGATACTTTACAAAATAGAATTATCACCATTCTAATCCCACAGCAAGTCACTCTTTGAATTCTTACGTGAAAGGAAAGCTGCATTTTAGAAGTAGGAAAAGGTCTTGCCTTGTTCAAAGGGTTACTATACCTGAAGAGCACAATATTTGCACAATAGGCTGCAGCACGGTATTTGCACCCCCCGCCCTTAGTAAATAATCTTCAATTTCATTGGAGTGATTCCACAGTCCTGTTAAGATGCATTGACCACCTGGGGAGTGGATCAGGTAGATGAGACAAAACATCACACTTTATAATGTTTCTTCGACTTTTTCTACTACATATCTCCCACTTGGTGCCACATATTGTTTCATTCAAGTAATTAGTACAGGACAGTCTTGAACATCAATTGTTTTCATCACATCAAAAGTGTTATTGCAAAATCAAGAATCCAGCTCCAATTAAACCTATACTTCAGAGTTCAAAGTCAACTTGATTCATTTTTCATGCTGAATTTCAAGTTATTGACTGATAGCACAATAATGCCAGAGTTGCTAAAATGTTCTCTAAAACCAGAACTCTCTCTAACTTTTTAATCAATGGGCTAGATAGTATGAATAATATGCACTTCACTGCATCTCATTTAACCTTCCTTCATTAGCATTATATCTGATAATGCCCAAAATAAATGGTGCTGGAGAATGACTGACTGACTGCATTGGTCAGCTTTGGACCTAAAAACTGCCAGCAAGTGTCTTTGTAAGAAAAGTAGTATCATTTGGCAAATGGTCCACATGAGTGACTTAAAGATAAAATGTTGCTGTCATGAGCAACTCTGAGTTTTAAAGCAGAGAAACTAGCAAAGATTAAATTTAATGCCATTATGTATGGATATTGTGTCGGTGCTGGGGACTTCTGAGAAACTGAATACTGCACGTTTGTATAAAGTTTATTTTTCAGTTGTTTTGATGGGAGTCTGGTTGTTGCATGTCTTGTACTCAGCATTGCTTGGATTGCAACATTGTAATAATGCTACATTTGAGAAAAAAAATGTTAGTGTTAACTCAGGTCTGGTTGGATCCTTGCAAAACAAATAAAACTTGTGTATACTGAAACCTGAGGTAATTCCCTCTGTAATATAAGAACCGTATTGATGTTTTGCTTTGAATCCCTTGAATATTTGTAAGGACTGTACTATTCATGATCGACTATATCTGTACAATTTCACTGTAGCATCCATCAAAATAAGACTAAAGCTCACAGTTTTTTAATTAAAAAAGGGCATTAGTACATTGCTGCTATGTTTCTCCCATTTCACTTTCTCTTTGGATTGCTGTTTCATGAATCTATGTGTGTGAAGAGCACTCACATAAAAAGTTGGCCATGTTGAACCTGATACTGATGCCCATGACAACAGTAATAAATAAAATACCATATCAATACCTATAACAAGGTATATGTATAAGATATAAGAACTTATCTTATGTCAGTCCTTCCAGAATAAAACTATAGTATCATCATGTTTTTCTCCCTGATCAGTGCTGGCAATGCAATATTGGTTATATAAAAAAACCATCAGTGAAAAGATGTGAGCAGGGAAGGAGAGAAAATAATTTAGTGCTGCTTAGCAGAACCATTAGTTTGCTTTGACCAATCCAAAGAAAATATATAATATGGTGAGAAACACAATAGCATGTTCAAAGCATTGTATACATTGTGTTGTTTTCATAAAATAAAAAGTTTATTTCTGAAATAAATGAATATATGGATTCTATTTTATTCGTATTATATTCACTAAACTTACTTTCTGCCCAAGCCTGCAAGGGAAATATAATTTACAAATGCATATGCACAAATACAAGAAAAAAAAAGCACAATCACCTGATGAAGGAGCGTCGCTCCGAAAGCTAGTGTGCTTCCAATTAAACCTGTTGGACTATAACCTGGTGTTGTGTGATTTTTAACTTTATAAGATTACTGCAACTCATAAACAAAGAAACTCAGATCCCTCTGCACTGAAGCATTCTGAAGTTTCTCTATATTTGGATAATGGGTTGCCTCTCTATTTCTCTGACTAAAATGGATAACCTCACACTTAATCCATGTTAAACTTTGTCTGCTGGTGTTGTGTGATTTTTAACTTTATAAGATTACTGCAACTCATAAACAAAGAAACTCAGATCCCTCTGCACTGAAGCATTCTGAAGTTTCTCTATATTTGGATAATGGGTTGCCTCTCTATTTCTCTGACTAAAATGGATAACCTCACACTTAATCCATGTTAAACTTTGTCTGCTAAAGTTTAGCCTGTTCACTTAACCTGTCTGTACTCATTTGTATATTTCTTAATTCTTCATTCCACATTATCTTCCCATCTGTTTTTAGTGTAATCTCCAAATTTGGCTATAATATCTTTTATCCTTGTATCTAAGTCATTAATATAGTCTGTAAATAGATTGATTAGTTCTCAATGATACACTTCAAATTGGCAGAGTGAGGTCTGGTACCTATATACCTGAAGACCAAATAAAATTATTGTTAATGTCTAATTTATATTATTATTCTCTTACATTTCACTGAGTGAGGAAGCTAGGATTTTGTGACTGATTTGGGCTGAATTAATATATCCACTGGCCTATGTTACCGAAGGTCATTAATTAAGTTAAACAGAGACACAATGGAAGATACATTCCCCTCCCTACCCTTATTAATGGACAATGCTGAACAGAAAGAATGTAAGTGTTCCTTTCAATTTTATAAACTTATTTACTATTAGTTAAAATATGTTCTGGATTTCTCTGTTTCCACTTAAAGTATCAGTCTATCCTGACTTACCAATAACATATATTTAGACAACAGTTTTAACAAAATTAAATGTCCTGTGTATGGCTTTAAGACATGCATTTTGTCCTGGTTTCTTTTGAGAGAGAGATTGAACGAGATGTCCCAAGCAGTCTGTGGTAATGTAAACAGTTTGTGAGGTCTTGGGGTTTTTTTAAACGTTGTAATAATAGAAGCAGCCTGGATGGGTGTGGCCAGCTCTCACAGACCAGGATTTATAGTCTTTCTTTTCGCTTTTAGATTCAGCAGAAGCTGCTGGAGAATAGAAGTAGTAGAAATTATTTTCCCCCTCTCTTAATTACAGCTAGAAGCTGGGTTTCTCTTCCTACTACAGGCATTGCGTGTGAGAAAATCTGATTTCTGAACTTGCCTTTTTGCCAATGGATGCGTTTATGGCATAGTACTGTATTGGAACAGTTAATTAGAAATAATTACTGTATTTATGATCCAGTTAAGTTTTCCAGTAGAGTTGTTATTTTAAGTTTTTCTTTCTTTTGTTATATTGTAACTACAGTGTTTGAATAAATTGTGTTTTACTTAATGTCAAGTAGCTTGACTAGTTAAATTGCATCTGGAACACAGACCTTTACATTTCTCATTAAAATAAGAAAA
>NW_025210602.1:0-20000 GCF_004010195.1 Chiloscyllium plagiosum
TACTGCCAACATGGAGTTGACATACACTGGATATGGTTTCTGAATGATTAAATGTTCGAAAACATGTGGTTGCAGGAGTCCATCACATTTATAACACCTTCATTCAGCACCGGGTTGAAGATGCAGAATTACAGAGTTTCGGTGGCACATCCGAAGAGATAAACTTGCAAGATATGCTTGTTTACAGGTGCTTTTTGTAACAAATGTTGAACTGCGTTTGGATCAGCGCCATGTGCTCGTCCACTCGACGGTATGTCCCAGATATTTCCCTGTTGTTCAGGTATGTCTCTGAATGGTCAGTTGATAGGGATTGTGTTAGCAACAGTCCAGGCCCAGTCTGAAAGCTCTCTGGACTGGTTTTGGAGATGGTCAGTGATTTGAATGTCGTGGTGATGTCCAGTAACACTGTATCTGAATACAGGATTTCTTTTTTCAAAGTCATTTACAACAGCTTTGCTGCCAGCAACATGGTGTGTGCACTGAACTGCACATGAAGTAGCTGTTTATTACAGTCACTGAATTGCTTAATAGTCCGATGTGCACTCTGGAAATTAAATTATTTTTCACTTAAATTATTTTAGTTTGAAAAAGAATAATGTTTCATTTACTCTAAAATATGTAAGAAATACAGTGATATTAACACTTCATTGTACAAATATACAAAGTTTAAAAGTGAACATTTGCAGGTTTAACACAGATTAATCAGGCAACAGTCAGACATTGCCTGTAAAGCCGGATCCTGTGAACAGGACTATGTTCCAGGCAACATCACCACCCTCATTTACAGGTCACAGCCAAGCCGGGGAAAGGTCGTTGCTATATAGTCAATATAGCGCTCAGCATTGATGCTGGATCCTGTGACTGCTACATTGCTGTGCGGCAGGTTACGGACAGAGCTCAGTGATCCCATAATCAATGGTTCAGATCAGTCTCTTGTGTTCAGTCACAAGTAATTATAAAAGACAGTGGACAATGAAATACACCATTGGAGGAGGAAACTGTTCTCTAAGAATGAAATCCCCAGTTATGAGGGACTGCAGCACAATAGGGAAACATATGCTGCTGCAATTGGAACAATTTCAGCCAGAAGGGCTGAGAGGATGGTCCATTTCAGCCTCATTCAATAGGCCCCAGCACCACAGACCCCAACGTTCAGACAATGCAACACACCACGTCAAAAATGCCTGGAGACTCTGGGAACGTTGAGTGTTTCCAGAGATTGCCACATCTCTCGCCCAGCTGTTGGATTCCAGCAAGAACGTTGATATCTACCAACAATGTAACAAATTGCCCAAGTATATCCTGTTAACAAAAGGAAGGGCTCTTGCACTGCAGCCAGTCACTGACCTATTGGTGTCCGGTCTACCATGGAAATATGAAGGAACGTGTCTAGCAATAATGCGGTCCATCAGCAATAACCTGCGCAATGTCAATCAGTTAGATTAGATTACTTTACAGTGTGAAAACAGGCCCTTCGGCCCAACAAGTCCACAACGACCACCGAAGGGCAACCCATCCATACCCCTACATTTACCCCTTACATAAGACTATGGACGATTTAGCATGGCCAATTCACCTAAACTGCACATCCTTGGACTGTGGGAGGAAACCAGAGCACCCGGAGGAAACCCACGCAGACACGGGGAGAACGTGCAAACATCCACATGGTCAGTCGCCTGAGGTGGGAATTGAACGCGGGTCTCTGGCGCTGCGAGGCAGCAGTGGTAACCACTGCGCCACCGTTAGTGTCCTGTCCGGCTCGCTCAGCTCCTGTCCTCATTGCAAGTCCGTTCAAAACAGTGGAACTCCAATAGGGCAGTGAGAGAAATTACTTGTAATAGCAAGACACCATTTAACAGTGTGCAACAATAGGAGCCCGTGTAAAATTATACTAATCGGAATCCTAGGGAAGTACTCTCCTGTTTGGAATTATAAACAACAACAAACAAAGCTTTCTTTCATTGTCAGTAATTGGAACTCCAGGGCAGCTCTGCAGCCATTCATCAGTAAAGAGTGAATCCGAGGCTCAAACTGCTGCAATAAGCCTCTCTCCATATTAAGCTTAAATGTGGGAAGATTCATTGATTATACCATTCCTGAAACAGTCCATGTTGAAATGCAACAAGACCTGGGAAGCATCCATGATTAGTTTGACAAATGGCAAGTAATGATCACAACACAAAAAAATAGAAAAATAAGACAAAGTGTCAAACAATCTTCTTTGATTTTACATAGCAATACAATCACTGAGTCCCCAATACTCGGTTTATTAGCATCCTGGATGCTATCATTGACAAGTAATTGCCCTGGAATGGCCATATAAGTAACACTGACTTCAAGGGCAGGTCAGAGGATATGAATTCTGCAATGAGTAACACAACTGCTAACTCGTCAAAGCCTGTGATACATTACATCCAAGGAATAACCCAGGACAAAGCCAGCCCATCTAATTGCTATCATTTCAACAACCATCCATCCCCTCCACCACTGAAGCTCAAAAGTAGCAATGTATACCATCTACAAGATTCACTGTACCAAGACTTATTAGACAGCACCTTCAAAACCCACTGCCATCGAGAAGAACGAAGGCAGTAGGTACTTTGAAAAATCAACAATCTGCACGCTCGCTCCTTCATAAGGTCAGATGCAATGAGGTTTGCTCATGGGTTTATGATTCTCAACTCCACTCATCACGAAATCAGCCCAAGTGCAGCAACACTTGTACAACAGCCGGGTTTGTGCTGAAAATTGACTAGTAATATACGTACCACACAAATGTCAGACAATGATAATCATAACCCATATCACCACAGGCATTCAACTTCAAAAATCAGCACGATTGCTGCATCCATTGGCACGAGCATTCATAGTTTTCTCCGAGACTATACATTGTTATGCTCAACAAATCAGATTAGAACTTAAGAATCATGTAGCTAGTACGTTTTCTCATCTCTGGCCAAAGCCTGTCCATGATCTCCAAGGTTCAAGTAAGGAATACGATGGAATAATATCCATTTGTTTGAATATCCATTTGTTTGCAAGAACTCAGACAGTTTGACACAATTAAAGATGAAGCAGCCCATTTGAATTGTCCTCATCCACAATCACTCCCTCCTTCCAGCATCAACACTCAGCAGCAGGTGTGAGTACCATGACACTCCTTATACAGCACCATCCACACTCATTAGCACTGTCAACTGAAAGGAAAAGTGCAGTATTTAGGGAACATTTTAATTCATTTGATTCTAACATAAGTATTGTAAAGGAAAGAGCTAGACTAACAGTCGGAGTTTTAGTATGACTCGGTCTATCTTTATTAAGTTGAGAAGAGATTTCATTCAAGTGAACAAGAAACAAAATGAGAAGATGAATCAGAATCAGTGCAGTGGCGAGTATTCTGAGGGGAGTTTAAAGTGGCAGCAAGAAAAAAGTGCTCTCACAAGGTCGAAATGGTCAGGCTGCTAAATCCATTGATGATCACAGAATTTGAGAGCTTGGTCAAAAAAAGGAGGCACATCTCAGAGCTTAAAGTGGAGACGGTTAGAAGCCTCGAAGATCATCATAACAGATGGGGAAAAAACGTAAAGTAAGAGTTGGGATGGCTATAAAGCACGGTGAAAAGTCTTTGGGAAACAGGATTAAGGAAAACCTCAAACCGGTTTATCAGGATTAAGAGAGTAGACGGGGAAAGAGTAGGCCCACTCAAGGATAATTCAGGGTGCTGATGCGTGGAGCCGGAGGAAGTGCATAAAGTCCTTAATAAAACTTTCATTGGTATTCACAAAGGAGAAGGACATGGTGGATGGTGAGTCTCTAGAGAGCTATGCCAATATTGTAGAGGATATTTAAAAAATAGAGGAACTGCTGGTGTTTTGAAAAGCAATAAGGAAGACAAGTCTCCAGTATATGATGGAATCAATCCCCGAATACTGAGGGAAGCTATGGAGTAAATAACGGAGGCCTTGTGCACACTCTTCCGATGCTCTTTAGTCACAGGAGAGATTCCAGAAAAAACTGGAGAGTAGCTAATGATAATTCTTGGTTGAAGAAGGGCAACATGGATAATCCAAGACATTTCAGCTCGGTTAGCATTCCGTCATTGGCAGGGAAATTATTGGAGATTCTTAGAGATGGGACTGACTCACATTTGGAAACGATATGGACTTATTCACGAAAGACAACATGGCGTTGTGTTGGGAAGGTCATATCTCACAAACTTGATTGAATATTTTGAGAACGTGCCAGAGTTGATTGATGTGGACATCGGACTGGATGTTGGCCATATGGACTTTAGCAAGGCCGTGGATGCGGTTCCTTATGGCAGGCTCATAGAGAAAGTGAAGTCACATGCGACTGGCGGTCTGTCAGTATGGTGGATAGAAAACATTTTGGTCATAGAAGACAGAGTAGTGGTGGAAGGGTTTTTTTTCTGACTGGAGGTGCGTGAATAGGTAGTGGGAATTGCGGATCGTGAGATGATTCGCAGAGGATATAGTAGGATATAAGCCGGCTGGAGACCTGGATGGAGAAAAAGCAGATGTTATTTAAACTTGGCAGTTCCGAGTTGAAGCCCTTCAAAAGGTCTGCTACAAGAGAAAATATACGGTAAATGGAATAACTCTAAGTAGCTTCAAAATCCGAAGGGATCTATGCTCACAGGTCGAGTTCCCAGAAAGTGCAAAACAGGTGATGATTGTGGTCAAGAAGGCCTAATGCATGTTTTTGTACATCAATCAGAGCAGAAAATATAAACATTGGTATGTCATGTTGCAGCTGGATAGACCTTTGTTACGGCCACGTTTGGAATATTGTGTAGAGGACTGGTTAGCAAATCAGCAAAAAGATGTCAAGGTGTTGAACAGGGTGTTGTCTAGTTTGGAGGATATTAGCCATAAGGAGAAATTGAACAAACTTGGTTTGTTTTCAATTGACATATCAGTGGTTAAAGGGATACCTGTTAGAGGTTTACAAAATTATGAGAGGCATGGATTGAATAGATCGACGGAGCCACTTTTTGCACAGGGAAGAACCATTAATTACTGGAGAGCATATGTTTTCGGTAATAGTGGGAATGTTTAAAGGAGATTTGAGAAGCAAGTTTTATTTTCTCTGTTCCAGAGAGAATGTGAAAGTAACTGAAATGTGCTGATACAGGAAGCTGTAGAAGAAGATACTAGAGCCATGATTGTATCTTGACATATACATGAGAAAGCAGAAAATATCTTTGTATCACTTTAAAAAGGCATCGAGTGTCAGTGCAGGCTACGTTCGCCGAAGGGACTGTTCCTGTGCTGTACTGTTCTTAAAGAAAGGTTTGCAACAAGATAGTGGAGAGATGCTGACTGTATGATTACTGATGATCAGTAGTCATATTACTGTAGATCCCCCTTCAGCAATTTGCTGATTCATATCCTCCATCCCACTGCGAGGAAATTCAATATAGAGAATTTGACATGGGAATCAGAGTTGGGAAATGGTGACTCTATCTCGCCTCTCACTCCTGCGGCCTTCTACCTCGACGAAGGCTGCACAGAGAGAAGCTGTATGTACACCACAACCACAAATGCTGGCATCTGTCACATGCCAGCTTCACCATGCCACCCCAGCATATCTCTGACCCACTGACATTAAGCTTCTGCACCTCACTGCTGCAGCTCAGGCAGCACTGCAAGGTCACACTGCAATGCTGCTGCAAGGACACTGTGATCAGGGATACCCACCCAACTCATGGACTGCCCCTCTCGGCTGCTCACTCCACGTTTGTAAACACTCAATGCTTCTGCAAGGACACAGTGCTCAGGGACATCCACCCAGCTCATGGACTGTCTCTCTGGGCTGCTCACTCCGTTTGGTGCACACACAATGCCAATGCAAGGACACTGTGCTCAGAGACAACTGTTCAGCTCATGGATTCGCTGTAAGGTCCAGCTCATGGACAGTCACTCTTGGTTGTTCACTCGGTGTTTGTACACTCTCAATGCTGCTGCGAGGGTGCTGTGTTCAAGAACACAACCCAGCAAATGGACAGTCCCTCTGGACTGTTCACTCTGTGCTTGTGCATACTCAATGCTGATAAAAGGACAACGTGTTCAGGAACACCAATCCAGCTCATGGACTGTCACTCTGGGCTGCCTACTCCGTGTTCCGACACACTGAATTCTGTTACTAGGGCACAGTGCCACTAGGAGAAAGTGGCCTGCCTGTCTCGCCTGGTCACTCCGCGTTTACACACAGTCACTTTGATCTGACATGAATGCTCACAGAATTATGGTCTTGCCTTACCTTGGCTTTAATAGTATTCCACTCAGCGCCAGTGTCACCAGGCTCGCCCTCCTACTGTATTGTTTTGTTTGGTAGGACAGACACAAAACCAGGAAGGTTGACATCATTGTCCACAGTCAGTCACAGTGCCCAGCACAGTGAGTCAAGGGATGCCTCAGATCCCAATCCGGGAGCTTGGACACGGGCAGTCAGCCTCTCGTGGTTGCTATGGTCAAGATCCTTCACATTTTATTATGTAAGGTTCTGAATGTTGGGGAGAGCCCTATCACACTTGACTCTTTCTGCCGTATGAGGTAAGGTTCCTTATGGAATCTGAGAATTGCCAAGCGGTAATAAGGAGACCGAAGTTGTTGAGACAGCAGTGAGTGCTGGTACAGCTGGTGGAAAGGCGGCGAGATGTCCTGGGCAAGTGCGCAGGCAGCACAGACAACAGGCAAAGTCAGGGACATGGATAGATATGAGGTTAGAGAGACCAAGTGAATGTGCTGCATTCAGTAGAACTGGGAGAATATGTGCCTTGGTGAGAGGTGGGGCCAGTAACAGTAATAGAATGAGGGTGCGGTCAGATTGTCCAGATAGTGGCACTTAACATTGTGGAGTGGGGAAAGTCACTGACCTCTGTCTACACAGCTGGCATTCACACAGAAGGCTGGCACCTCAATGACCCAGGGGTCAACCATCGATCATGCTGGCAGGGTGTGGTGTCATGGCCTCCCCCGCCAGTCCTGAAGGAAGATAATGTCCCTCTGCTGCAACATGCAATCCACCAGAACCTCAGGGGCCTGTCCATAAAGTGGGGCCCAATTATTAACCCACTCTGCCATCTCCAGGACAACCTCGGAGTAACAATCCAAGAGTGTAATGACTTTTTAAAGATGGCAAATGTAACAGGGAGTTGGGTTCATTTTGGGATATCCAGGTAGTGAACAGTTGTTATAAGGAAAGTAAAAATCATTAAGTTAGTGTCAGAAGAGAGAAAGACCATGCAGTCAGGGAAGGTATTTAATAAGGCAGATTGGGAATGGTATTATGAGAAAATGCACTTATCCTTGTGGAGAGATCCCCTCCATGAATCTTGACTAAAATGAGGCATCACCAAATCATAAGACGGTTTAGGACCCTGTCTATCTGAGTACAAACAGGGAGGTGTGCCATACGGCGTAGCGTGAAATTTTAGGAGTTATAAAGTTATGGAGAGGGAACTATTAAGGCGATGCACATCCTTAAAAGAAGTTAACACAATGCTCCAGGCTATTAAAATAAGATGAGAAAAATCTGCTGCGTTGTACTGACCATCATCATAAAATCCTCACTGGATACAGGGATGATGCTGGAGGACTGGACAACAGCTAACGCAGCAGCTTTGTTTAATGTGGAGCAAGAGACTGACTGAATAGGTCGAGGCTGGAATTCGGAGACCCAGGAAAAACGGTCACTGAGGAAAACACAGAGGCTCCAGGACATACGGCCTGGATTTGTTCAAGGCAGATCGTGTGTTATTAATCTGCCTCTGTCAGTTGAGCCTAATTAACCTGAAGTTGACCAGAGATCACATGGCAGACTGTATAACACATAAACTATGGGGTGCAGGTGAATGGAACAAACAACCCAGAGATGTGCAAGGTAAGATATGTGGAGGCATTAACAATAGAGAGGTATACCCAATAAATGACGAGAGGGTCAGTTTGGGCAGATCCTTGAAGGTAGCTGAACGCACCAATAATCTCGTTAAGGCACCAAATTGTGCTGTTCCCTCTATCAGCCAAATTACATTAAATAAGGGCAGAAACCTTAAGTTGGAACTTTATAAATATTGACTTCAGTTACAGCATGTGTACTGTGTGCCCTTCTAGTCACACTATCACATGGAAGGATGGAATTAGACTGGAGAGGGTACAACGTAGATTCGTTAATCTATGAAATTGAAAGTGCAGTTATGAGAAAAGATTGGAATGCAGAAAGCTCAGAGACGATTAGATAGGGGTGCAGATCTTGTCAGGAGTCTGGATAGAGAGTGAGAGAGCACCTTGTTCCTGTTGGATAGCTCAGTAACCAGCGAAGAATATTAAATTTAATTGGCTGTGAGGAGAGATGTTATTTCACCCCGAGTATGGGAGATATCTGGAAGTCACACATGGAAGCAGAGCAGAGGCAGACACTCCCGACTATTTTGAAAATGTGACCAGATCTGCACCTGAAGTCCAATCGTCTGCCAGGGTCAGAACAAGGGCTTCAAAAGTGTATTGATTTGTGTCTAATGTGGACAGTGTCCAGAATGGTCTCCTAGATGCTGCGTTATTTTCTCAGGTTTTCAAAGGTTACCAATATTTGAGTGGATTGTGCCGGGAGGAGCAGAATGTAAATAGATTAGCATCACAATGATACTGATCCGATGCTTTCTGCACAATGCTACTTCACCGAATTAGCCTGTTTATCCCTCCTGAATAAATGGTAAAATCCCCTTTGCATAACCAGTTCACAGTGTTGGTCACAAAGCAGCCACAACTTCATAAACCCAGCTACTTCTTACGTGGTTAATACTATTTAAAGCTGCCATTTCATTTACCGTGTTGAAATGTTAGGTAGAGATTCATGGAAGGCAGCAAGTGCCGGAGACCAGGCTGGTTGTAGCGTCCAGAGGAGGTTACAGAGATAGGAGTTTGTGTGAAATCTGGAGGACATTACAGGAGTAGGGATTGTTCGAGGGGCTGAAGATGATTCAAAATTGAAGGTCAGTTTTAGGTTTCGGTTGAACTGAAAATGGAACTGGAATAGCTAGACGAATATCATAGCGGAATGAGCATATACAGTGAAAACTTCCACGAACCCTGACGAAAGTGATACCTGAAGAAACTGTCACATGATGCAGCCCTGCATCGAACGGCACCAGAAATAAATATAACAGGGACGGGCACAGTGAACTCAGACACATCAGGCCTGGAGATAGTGCCTACACTGTGATAGGAGAAGTGAACTGTCTATCTTGACAGAATCAATGATGCAGAATCAATTCACACCAGTTGGAAAGTTACTTTCAATTGTAATATTTCAGAAAGTGAGAACGTACTTTCCTTTGAGGCTGTATTGAATTCACCGCTGGTCAAGAATTGATACCAAGGAGTTGGTGTTGCGTGGAGTATTTTTTATTGTAATTGTTTCAATTCAGAATCACATCGACTCACAGACACAGAATAGGAAAATACATTCAGAACCGAACAATCCCAGCGCAATAAGTTTTTATAGCTACTCACATCCATTCCAGAAAACAGTCCGGCAATGAGGTCAGGTGTTTCTCAGGCTCCCTCTCCTGTCTGACCATTGTCAGCTTCTCTCGTCCATAGAGCAACTGAGCTCACAAATCCCATCAGGAAGATCACAGACATTCTCCCCAGCCTGTGCAGAGTCAGCCTTTGGTCCCTATTCCAGCCCTATTTTGACAGTCAAAACAAGCACATCCCAGGCTCAGTAATGGGCCAATGAGTTTGCAGCTCAATAGCATTTTTTTCTTGAAACCGGCAAAAAATCAGGTGAAATCCAGACTCTTTCCTCTCTGCCTACAAATTGCCAATCTCTGTAACAACTTTTATTTTCTATAACTCTTTTCACCTCTGTAAATTCTATAGATTTTTCGCCGACATTTGCAACATTCTCCAAGCCCGCTGAGCTCTCGTTTCAAAAACAACTTTCTCCTCATGGAGACGGTCACAGAAGTAGGGGCGGGGATCGAGTTTTTTGAAGAGGTTAGAGAGAGCAAGGGGGGTTCTGGGTGGAGGACATTGAAATAGAGAGCTTGCAGAAAATTTAAAGAAAGCCTTTCATTCCAGCTGCAGGAGATTAATAAGAGGATGTTCGACTGAAAAGGACGTGGCTTTTCTTGGAGGGTTGAAGCAGCAGTTTTCACACACTGGGAGGTTTGAAGTGGCTATTGAAGGTTAAGGATACGTGGAGGGTTTTAACATCTCGTAGAGATTACAGAGATAGGGAGGATGTTGGAGATGTTTCCAGAGACAGGGAGCGATTTGGTTTGTGGAGATTGCAGAGAGACTGAGCTGTGTAGGATCAGAAGGTAGTTTCAGCATTAGGAACGCAGGAGGGAATCGAGGATGTTAAACAGCTAGTTAGGCATTGGAGGAGGTAACACAACAGAGAAAACTGTGGGGGTTGGAGGAAGATAAAGAGATAGGCAGAGATATAGGTGTTGGGTGAAGTTGCAGACAGAACGAACAATATTGTGACAGGGGGATATTATGGGGATAATGCGATTGGTCAGGGCAGGAGGGAGTTAGTGACATTGTTGTTTCTGTGGACTGGAGGAGATTCAAATGAATGTGGTTTGTATGGATGATATTAGTTATAGGGAACGGGAGAACCGTAAGGACTTGAGAAAGATTACATATGGAGGAAGGATTGTCGAGTCTGGAGGAGATTCCAGGGAAAGGAGGTTTGTTATGGCTTGTGTGAATTACAGAGATAAGGAGGGATATATTTGCTGGAGGAGAGTGCGGGGATCGCAATAGATCATATGGGATCGAAAAGATTAGAGAGATAGGATATTATTGTTGTTGGATGACTCTCATGCCATCACACTGAACCACACAGAAGTCTTATGATGATCCACACTGAACCACACAGAATAATGATCTCCTGCTTTTCTGACACATTGGTTTTTGTCACAATAATCATCTAATGCCTTTTAAATGTTTCAGTAAATGTGTACCTGCAACTCATTTAAGTATATGCTAACTACTCGCAGATAACTTTTTCTCGGTGTAAGACCACTTTCTAGTCTCGAAAAGGCTGCATTCCCCTTTTATTGTGCTCACTCTGAGTTGCCCAGAGATGATTCTAGGACAGCTCTATGATGGCTCTCAATTTTCTCATAAATCGCCCCTGCTCTACCATCTCCCCTCTTAGCTTTCAGCATTCCTTCTGGTTTCCAATTCGACTCTCTGTCTGACAAAGATTCTATTGTTCTTCCACATTATCCAGGAGCGTTGGGGTTTGTTTCTCCGGGCTTTCCTATTTGAAGGACCATTCCTCGACTGAACTCAAGCCATCTCCTCTTTGAAGGAAGCCCATTGCACAGTTTCTTTTCTTTTTCTGACCAACTTGCTGTTCCAGTCAACCCTTCCCAGCTTCATTCTTTCCACATTGAAGGCCACTCTCAGTCAACTAATTTTTCTCATTCTCAATTATTGCTTATCATTCGGTACCATCACCCTGAACTTGAGAATAAAATGATCACTGTGTCCCAAAACGTTCCCCTATTAACACTGGATCCATTGCCCTACCCATTTCACAAAGAACGTGCTGCCTTGGGCTGGTCACATAATCTTGCAGTGAGATCTTCTCCATGTAATCCAGGAACATTCGCCCCTCGTGAACCTGCAACACCAGTATCCCAATCTTTACGTGGATGATTTAAGTTTCTCAATATCACTACTCTGTCATTTTGCTTCTCTCTGGAGTTGCCTTGTGATTCTGTTCTCTCCATCCTTTTCAGTACTCGGTGGTTTACAGACTGTACCTCAGAGTGCAATTATACACTTTCTATTCCGTAACTCCTCTTAAATGCGATCTCTCCTTGAAGGAATGCCCTTTCTGTCGGATCATTCTCCAATCATAGTTATTGCACTCCATGGATGCAGAGTAACTGCGATTTAGACTTTATTTCTGACTCTATCTTCCACTGTGAAGCTTGCTGCTGGAAATTGTACGAGCTGCAACTCCAAGTATTTTGTGTATCCAGGTAATTTCCTCTACTGTGTCGTTTGTTTAATACAGCCCTGCCAAATGAGTTTAAATCGCTCCCAATATCACTTGTCAAACGCTAAATAAAGAACTCAGACCCAGCTCTGTTACATGCAATCCAATCCAGTCTGAATAATTTCTGCCTTCCCCACAACCCGCACCAGTGTCCCAAGAATCTGAAGTCTGTCCAGCTGCGCCATCTACATAATATTTTTAGTCCTGTGCTGCCTTGCACGTGACACTGGTAATATTCTAGGAATTGCAAAGTTTGAGTTCCTACTTGTTCGCCTTTCATCTACCTCCCTAAATTCTGATTCACAGACCACGTCACATTTCCCACTCAAGTCATTGAGACCATCAAGGGCAATGGCGTCTGGCTGCTCAACGTCTGCCAGACCAATATGCTGCAAACAGAGTGATATTCTTCACCCCAAAATCCTGGGTTATATTGGCAGTCACAAGATTTTTTGCATTGTCTTCACTTTACTGCATCCCCTGTGACTATAGCTCCCCTCCTGTACAGTCAGGCTGCTTGTGGTGCCACAAACATGGCTCTGATTGCCCTCTACTGATCAGTCAACACCTTCATCAGCTTCCACACTGGGAAACTGAATTGTGAGTGTGACATCAGGCCATTGCTGTATTCCCTGACTTTTTCTCGTCGAATGACTGGGCGCCCAGTCCCTTCCTTCTTCCACGCCGTTGTGTCTGCAGAGCGATCCTCTCTCTGTATGTATGAACCACCTTGGTCTCAGCATCAGATATGCCTCACAGAGTCTCCTGTCACTCTCTGAACTCAAAAACTGAGTTTTCATCCAAGACACTAGTAGGGGTTACGACTTCCCAATATTACAGACAACATATTTCATTTGACCAATCTATGCTACCATGCCTTAAACTGCAAAGCTTTCCTTAATGAATTATTGAGTGTGAAGTTGACATAGGGAAATCTCATTTAAGATTTATTTTCTTATCCACGTATTGATTACTGAGATTACTTTACCATATTGGCTCAGAATTCCAGCTATTCCTCATATTGCTATGTTCAACCTTTCCTTCAGAAGAAAAATACATTTTCTTACTTATAGCAATTCACAGACAGTCGGTCAGGGCTGTGTATTATCAGCCAATGAACTGACAAAAATTTTCTGTCATGTCTCTTGCGCTTCATTCACACTTAGTGCAGGCAGGAACCAGCAGCAGAACGTTGTTTACATGACTCCCAGGAACGTGTAAACCTCCAACTAAATTCTGCTCCCTCACAGTGTCAGCATCCCGGTGACTCCCATAGACGTGTATTCCTCCAACTCCCACTCCACTGTGCTACCTCATACATTTACCATATTTGTGATTCGAAGGGACGTGTAATCCTCCAGCTGCCAATCCGATCTGCTTCCTCACAGATTCACTATCTCTGTTCCTTCCTGGACGTGTATTCCACTTTGCTCCTGCTATACCTTCCAAACCTTTGCTTACGTTGCTGACTCACATCGTTACTCCAGCTGTGGCTAGGTGCTGATTTCGAATCTCCTGCTCTGCTGCTTCTCCAACTCAAATTCCAAGTATGCCTCGATCCTCACTGCTGAGTTAGATTCTCCCGCTCTGTGCTGAACACTCTCGGGTTCTCTCCCTTTGGAACTCCCAGGCAATGGCAGGTCTCAAGAATCGTCTGAGAATTATAAACTCCCATTCCGCACTGCTCCACTCACAGGACCGCTTTTGTACCTGGAAGACAGTAGAATAGAAAAGGAATATCAGAAGGCAGAGGGTGTTAAAATGATTGAGAGTGCGAAAGATGATAGAACAACTTACACAGAAAGATAGGGAGAGCTGCAGGTCCTGAACCAGGTTACTGGAAGATGTAGCCAGAGGCTGCTGGAAGTGAAGAAGCAAATGAAGCAGATTGCAGCTTGTTGGTGCAGGAGGTAGTTACTCGAGCTAGAACTCTGTGAGGTGTAAAACGTTTGTAGTATGGTGGTTACAGAAATATGAATTCCTGAACAAATGGAAAAATAACAGAGAGGGGGCATTAGCAGTACTAGGATCTTGTGGATGTCAGAATTAAACCATTTGTAGTGACTGTTAGGAGTAAAGATTTCAGGAGCACTATACAAGCTGCTGTTGTTCAAGGGTCCGCAGTGCAGGCAGAGGTACATAGTAAGGGAGCATTGTCAAGGCTGATTGAGATTATAGAAATGGGCAAGTTGAGGAGCTTGGACGGTGACACAGACAAGGAGGGTGATGAGTCTCTGACAAATTTCATTCGCCATTGAACACATCCAGCCACTGCAACCCTTAAGGATTTAGAGAGGGTCACATGTGCTGCAATTGTCTGTGGTAGGTAAGGAAGGCTAGAGGAACTGCAGGCGGTTAAGGAGTTAAGAAGATGTGGTAAAATGATTGAGAGTGCTATAGATGATAGAACAACTTACACAGAAAGATAGAGAGAGCTGCAGGTCCTGAACCAGGTTACTGGAAGATGTAGGCAGAGGCTGCTGGAAGTGAAGAAGCAAATGAAGCAGATTGCAGCTTGTTGGTGCAGGAGGTAGTTACTCGAGCTAGATCTCTGTGAGGTGTAAAACGTTTGTAGTATGGTGGTTACAGAAATATGAATTCCTGAACAAATGGAAAAATAACAGAGAGGGGGCATTAGCAGTACTAGGAACTTGTGGATGTCAGCATTAAACCATTTGTAGTGACTGTTAGGAGTAAAGATTTCAGGAGCACTATACAAGCTGCTGTTGTTCAAGAGTCCTCAGTGCAGGCAAAGGTACATAGTAAGGGAGCATTGTCAAGGCTGGTTGAGATTATAGAAATGGGCAAGTTGAGGAGCTTGGACGGTGACACAGGCAAGGAGGGTGATGAGTCTCTGACAAATTTCATTCGCCATTGAACACATCCAGCCACTGCAACCCTTAAGGATTTAGAGAGGGTCACATGTGCTGCAATTGTCTGTGGTAGGTAAGGAAGGCTAGAGGAACTGCAGGCGGTTAAGGAGTTAAGAAGATGTGGAGGGACTGGATCATTCACAGAGAGAGGGAAATTTTAGGGAGAGAAGCAGGGTAAAAAGAGAGGAAGGGTGTTTGAGGAGCTGGGATGGTTGGAGGCAGTGGAGAAGCAAATAGAGATTGTGGAGTGTTATTGCAGGTGGAAAGACTAATAGGCTGGAGGAAGACTTGCAGCTTCTGAGGGAGGTTATAGAGAAAGTGGACCGCAGAATCTGTAGAAACTGCTTTCGGTCTGGTAGATGCGGAGTAATATCGAGGTTGGTGGTAAGCACAGACACAGCGTGTTGCAAGGAATGGAGGAGTTTACAGATGGAAGGAGAGCTACGGAAGCTGGTGTAGGTTGTAGAGATAGGAAGGGGTGATAAACTTAAAAGGATGATTCACACAGGGAGATTTGGAGGAGAAGGCAACAGGTTTGAAGCAGGTTGCAGTGGAGGAGTTATCAGTGGATGGTGGAACACACAAAGGCAGGGACACTGCAGGATATGATGTTACAGAGATAGGGAGGGTTCCAGAAGCTACAGGAAGTTACAAAGATAGGGAGGTGTTTGGGCTATAGGGAGGATTGGAGTGATTGGGGAGGTTTCAGTGATAGAGAGGGTTGAATTATGTTGAGTGTGTGACAGCAATGGGGAGGTTTGGAATATCAGGAGGATTCGCCAGCAATAGGGAGGTCTAGAGTGATTGGAGGAAATTGTCGCAATAGGGAGGGTAGGAGTAATTGGAGGAGGAGACAATGATAGAGAAGGTTAGAATGACTGGGGGAGGAGATAGCGATAGGGATTTTAAGGAGTGAGTGGAGGAGGTGACAACGATTGGGAGGGTTGGAGTGAATAGAGGAGCTGACAGCGATTCAGCTGGTTGGAGCAATTGGAGGAGACAGCAATAAGGAATGCAGGTGAGACTGGAGGAATTTACTGCCAATGCGTGTGTTGGGGTGACAGGAGGAGGCGACAGTGAAAGGGAGGATTGGAGTGTCTGAAAGAGGTGGCAGCGATGGGGAGGTTTGGAGTGTCTGAAGTAGGTGAGAGTAATAGGGAGATTTGGAGTGAGTAGCGGAGATCACAGTGACAGCTAGGATTGGAGTGCCTCAGGAGATGAGAACAATAGAGAGGGGTGTTGTGATTGGAGGATATGTCAGCGAATGGTAGGGATGGAGTGTCTGGAAGTGGTGACAGAAATGGGGAGCTTTGGAGTGACTGAAGGAGGTGACAGTGATAGGGAGAATTAGAGTGACTGGCGGGGATCACAGTGACGGGGAAGGTTGGAGTGCCTCAGTAGGTGACAGCAATAAAGAGGGGTGGTTTGGAGGAGGTGACAGCAAAAGGGAGGATGGGAGTTACAGCGAGAAAGTCAATGACAGGCAGAATTGGAATAACTGGAGAGGTGACAGCGATAGGGAAGGTTGGAGTGACAGGACGAGGTGACAGCGATAGGGGAGGGTTGATGTCTCTGGAGGAGGTGACAGTGATAGGGAGATTTGGAGTCACTGGAGGAGGAGACTGCGAGAGGGAGGGTTGGAGTGATTTGGAAGAGGTGACAGCTATAAGGAGACTTGGAGTGTCTGGAGGATGTGACAACGATAGGTGGGGTGGAGTGATGGGAGGAGGTGACAGCAATATGGAGGACGGTAGTTACGGCAAGAAATTTATTGACCGGCAGGATTAGATTAACTTGAGAGGTGACAGCGATAGGGAGGTTTTGAGTGACTGGAGGAAGAGATAACGATAGGGAGGAATGGAGTGATTTGGAGGACGTCACGGCATTAAGGAGTTTTGGAGTGACTGGAGGAGGTGACAGCGATAGGTAGTGGTGGAGTGATTGGAGGAGGTGACAGCGATAGTAAGGTTTGACTAGAGGAGGTGATAACGATAGGGAAAGTGGGAGTGATTGGAGGAGATGACGGCGATAGGAAGGGTGGAGTGAATGCGAGAAATGAATGTGATAGTGAGGGTTCGACTGAATGGAGGACGTGACAATGATCGGGAGAGCTGCAGTGACCGGACTTGACAGACATTCGGAGGGTTCGAGTGACTGCAGCAGATGGCAGTGATATGGAGGTTTGAAGTGACTGGAAGAGATGGCAACGTTAGAAGGGGTTTATAGTGATTGTAGGTGCAGAGAGCAATAGGGAGGGTTGCATTGAATGGAGTCGTTCACCGCGATAGGGAAGGTTGAGGGTGAGTGGAGAAGGTAAATGCAATCGGGAGGGGTTGAGTAACTGGAGAAGCTTACATAGATAGGGATTGTGGTGTGGCAGAAGATGGTTAAAGCGATAGGAAGGAGTGGATTTATAGGAGGAAGTGGAATGATAAGAACGCTAAGAGTGACTGAAGAGGTGACAGCAATCAGGAGGGTTGGAGTGTTCAGAGGAGGTGTCAGTGACAGGGAGGTGTAGAGTGACTGGAGGAGATGATAGCAAAATGGAGGCTGAAGTGACTGGAGGAGTTTACAACAATAGAGAGAATTGGAATGATTGGAGGAGGTGACAGGGATATGGAGGGACGGAATGAAAGAAAGAAGTGGGGTGGGTTAGAGTGACTGGAGGGTGATACAGTAATCGGGAGGTTTGGAGTGACTTGAAAGATGCAACTGCAGTAGGAAGGTATGGAGTGATTGGAGGACGTGACTGCAGTAGGGAGATTTGGGGTGACTGGAGGCAGTAACCGCGATAGGCAAGTTTGGAATGACTGGAGGTGTTGACAGTAAGCGGGAGTGTGGAGTGGACTAGAGAAGGTTCCTTCGATAGGGAGGTTTGGAATGACTGGAGAAGGTTAAAGTGATAGGTAGGTCTGAAGTGAATGGTGGAGGTGACAACGATAGGGTGAGAAGGAGTGGCTGGAGGAGAAAAAACCGATAAGCCGATAAGCAGGGTAAGAGTGACTGTAGGAGGTGACTGATCAGGAATGTTGGAGTGATTGGAGGAGGTGTCAGTGATCGAGAGGTTTCCAGTGATTGGACGAAGTGACCGTGCTAGGGAGGATTGGAGGAGGTGACAGCAATAAAGTGGGATGGAGTGATTGGATGAGGTGTCAGTGATATGAAGGAGTTGAGTGACAGGGAAGTTAAAGTGACTGGAGAAGGTGACAACGATAGGAAGAGTTGAAGTGACAGGAGGATGTGATATCGAGAGGGAGGACTGGGGTGACAAGAGGAGGAGACAGTGATAGAAATGGAGGGGCCGATTATGTTTGTCAGTGATAGGGAGGTGTTCAGGGACTGGAGGAGTTGACGATGACAGGAAGGCATCGAGTGATTAGAGGAGGCGAGAGCGCCAGGGAGGGTGGAGTGACTGGAGAATGTGACAGCGATAGGTTGGGTTGGAGTGACTTGGATGAGGTGACAGAGATGAGGAGTTATGGAGTGATCAGAGCATGTGACTGCGATTCGATGGGCTGGAGTGACTGGAGGAGGATACAGTGATATTGAGCATTGGGGTGACTGGAGGAGGTGACGACAATAGGGATTTTTGAAGCGAATTGAGGAGGTGACAACGACAGGGAGGGTTGGAGTAGCTGGAGGAGGTGACAACAATAGGGAGATTTCGAGTGACTGGAGGTGGTGATTGTGATAGGAGTGTTTTGGTGACATGAGGAGGTGACAGGGATAAGGAGTATTGTAGTGATAGAGGGAATTACAGAGATCTGGAGCTTTGGAGAGACGGGAAGTAGTGACAGTGATGGGGAGGGATGGAGTGACTGAAGGATGTAAAAGCGAGAGGAAGGTTTGGAGTGACTGGAAGAGGTGACAGCGATGGGAAGTTATGGAGTGACTGGATGAGGTGACAGCTATATGGAGGGTTGAATTGAGGAGGTGACCGCGATAGGGAGGTATGGAATGACTGGAGCAAGTGTCAGCGATTGGGAGGGTTGGGATGACTGGAGGATGTGACAGCGATAGGAAGGTTTGGAGTGAGTGGGAGTGTTGAAGGCGTTAGTAAGTTAGGAGTGAATGGAGGAGATGACAATGATAGAGGAGGTGGGAATAACAGGAGAAGCTGAGTGGGTTCGGGAGGATTAGATTGAAAGGAGTAGGTCACTGCGATTGGGGCGATTGGCAGTGGCTGGAGGATGTGACAACGATAGGTACGGGTGGAGTGGTGGGAGGAGGTGACAGCGATAGGGAGGACGGTATTTACGACAAGAAATTCAATCGGGATGTCTGGAGTGTATGGAGAAGTTTATTTAAATATTACGTGTCTTCAGTAGGCGGTGTGACAAGAATATCCACTCAAAGCCACGAGCACTCCTCCGCTCTTGCCTCTTGTTCTTTTCTTCCTTAGCATCTGACCCTGGAACATTGAGCTGCCAGTCCTGTCCTTCCCTCAACTGTGTTCCTGTTATATTCCAGTCTCATATTCCCATCCATCCTCTGGGTTCAGCTGCCTCAGCTGCCAGGCACTTCTCATTGAAATCAATGCAGTTTAATTCATGAGTTTTCCCTCATTGCCCTCTGTGTTTCCGCCTGCCTTGGCTACTGAAATTGCTCTCTTTAAGCTCTGTCCCAGCCCTAACATTCTCTCTAACCTTATGATTGTTTGGGGTCCCACAGCCTTGCCAGAATAGTATAATTCTTCTCAACGAAATCCTCTCGAGGAGGGCTTGCAGTCAGTCATCCCCAGCAGGGCATGGGGGGATGGAGTGACTGAAGGATGTAAAAGCGAGAGGAAGGTTTGGAGTGACTGGAAGAGGTGACAGCCCCCACCCCCACCGCCACCAGTTCAAATGTCTTCATCACCCTGTCTACCTGTGCTGGCAGCTTTAGGAATCGATGGAGTTGTCCCCAGAGATCTCTTTGTTCCTTTTTGACTCATCAAGGATCTATGGTATATTATGTCTGTCCTTTGGTACTCATACCTCCCACAGGCTATTGCCTTACACTGATGAGAAATAAACTTCATCTGCTATTAGTTTGCTCGGTGTATCATTTCAATGATATCAGACTGTAGCCTGAGACCAT
>NW_025210603.1:0-1725 GCF_004010195.1 Chiloscyllium plagiosum
AAAACTTTCTCCTTGAGCAATAATGGTGTCAGAGCCCGGGAACAGTTTATTTCACCATGCATTTATTACAGGGGATTCATTAATCTTGTGGAAGAGGAGACATTTAATGACCAACTTGGGAGGCAATTTCATCAGTTTGAGGAACCCCCTTCAAATTGCTGGTGAATGAAGTGAACTGAGTCAGTGAGCATAGGCATACAGATTTAAATAACAGGCAGCTGAAATTATGATCTATCATGGAAGCTTGACCTACCTCAAATGAGACATAAAGGACTGAAAACAGCTGGAAGAGAGAATAGGGGATAGCTTAAAAAAATCTTGGAGATAAAATTGTAACAAGTGAGGTAGGAGTGTAATGGAACTCCTGCGATGTTTTCACTAACCTGATAGCTACAATAAAGTACAGCCATTCAGCACACATTGCAGTCTCTCGGCAAGAGTCGCTACGGCATTGAAGCTGGCCATTCAGCCCATTGAGTCTATACCAAACCTCCCCTCTCTCTGTAGCCCTGCATATCCCATAGCTAATCCACCTAGCCTGCACACTTTGGGCAATTTAGCATAGCTAATCCACTCTAACTTGCACATCTTTGGATTGTGGGAGGAAACCGGAGGACCCAGAAGAAACCCACTCAGACACGGGGAGAATATACAGACTCCACACAGACAATCGCCCGAGGCTAGAATCAAACCCTGGTGCTGTGAGGCAGCAGTGTGAACCACTGAGCCACCTTGCCACCCAGACTAATTTTCAAATTGTCTGCGACAGTGTAATACCATGATTTTTTCATACAATTGGTTCTATTAAACTGGTGAGATTGGATTTAACTTGTAAACGTTCGGGGAGATCAGATGACTAAACATTACAGAATATGCGCTTTATTTATCTTTGCAGAATGTGTGAAACCTAAAGTGCAGGGCGATCAGTCATCTTTTTCTGTCCTTACCTCAACTCATATCATGCTACATCTTTGCTTAAGTATTCCCACCTTCAGCTAAGAAACCATTTTGTCACAATGCTATCGTTATAAATCTATAATTTGAAAAGCATATTATGTCTATTAGCAGACAAGAGTATGTTTTTATATAAATAATAAGATTTTTCATTTGTTGCTCTTAAATACAATCATGCCATAAAGTACACCTGAAGAACACAACCACCTGATGAAGGAACGGCGCTCCAAAGGCTAGTGCTTCCAAATAAACCTGTTGGACTATAACCTGGTGCTGTGTGATTTGTAACTAAACTACTTACTTGGTTCATTGTCACACTTTGTGCTGTGAAATATGACATCATTTTAAAATAAAAGCCAAACATTTTAAAGAAGAAAATGAGATGTTCTGCCATTTTTGTATTTATATGAGCAATTTTTGTGACCTCAGGACGTGGTGTGAAGTACCTTGATTTTATTTGCCCTCTGGGATATGTACTTGTCTGGCTAGACCAGCGCTTGCTCCCCATCCATAATCGACCTTAAGAAGGTATTGGTGAGTCACCTTTCTTGAATCTCTGGAGTCTATTTATATATGTTAAAAGAGCAAAAATTTCAGGATGCTTTACACAGCAACAGCAATATAATTGCGGCGGCACGGTGGCACAGTGGTTAGCACTGCTGCCTCACAGCGCCTGTAGACCCGGGTTCAATTCCCGACTCAGGCGACTGACTGTGTGGAGTTTGCACATTCTCCCCGTGTCTGCGTGGGTTTCCTCCGGGTGCTCCGGTT